>NC_084828.1:51900477-52203508 GCF_033115175.1 Lepus europaeus
ACTTCTGGATCCTGACTTCAGATCAGCCCAGCTCCAGTAGTTGAGGCCATATGTAGAGTAAACCAGCAGATGAGAGACCTCTCTATGTCTGCCTGTGCTTCTCTGTAACTCTGAGTTTCAAATAAATAAATAAATCTTTAAAAAAAGAATGGATGATAAAGTTGAATTTATTCTTCATGCTATACCTTTATAAATACCATTAATGAATTTTGGAATGAAAGAACTTCCTTTAGGAACAATAATCAAGCTTTAAGCATCTCATTTTTACTTGAAATGCTTTATGAATATTTGTAGACTGGTAGAGTGTAGAAGAAAAATCTACATCCTATCTATATGAAGGTATGTTACATGAGCAGATGGAGAAGGTAAAACTATGTGAATATTAAGAATATATACTAAGATATTTCAGAACAATATTTTAAAAGATATTCTTTTGTAAAAAAAATTGGCAAGCAAAATCCAGAATATTCTCCACTATTTTGCTAAGAAAATGAGTTGGCTATATGACACAATATTATTGAATTTTGATTATGGAAGTATGATATGCCAGAAGAAACAGCTTTTCTTGTATCTCACTTGAATTGTCATTAATTTATGCAAGCTAGCATCAAATTGTTATAACAATATTGAGGAATTTAAGTGCTAAATTTATGTAGCAATTAATTCATTAGCTTTACCATTCTATCACTTGAGTATTATTTCATTATCACCTACAGGATTCTAGGCATACCCTATTCTGCAGTAGAAGCGTAAATGTTCACAAGCAAGCCAAACAAGTACAAACAATTTTAGAAAACCTCTGACAGTGTTTCCTTGATTAACTTCAAGCATAAGTTTACCATTGTCTGGATTACATGCACTACCTATTGATTCCAAAAGAATAAGTAATGCCAAATTACTCAACTTCCAGAGTATTCACACGTTATTCTGCTTTTTCTTCACAACAAGCCTGACCCTTTAAGGTGTTTGTAACCTTTGCAATTTTCACAGATAAATTGACTACAACTAAGGACTCTACTGGTCTCATCCTAACACCAATATTTTTAAAGGCCACACTATAATAATTTGGCCATTTCTCCTAACTGTAAATATAGTCAATATTTCAAAAAGCTACTTGTCTACAAAAAGGTCATATGTTTTGTGAAAATAATGATGGATGTTTGAGTCTAAATGAATGTCCCTGTATGATCAGCTGTACTTCTTTGCCATCCCCTACTATTTCTCAACATTTAATGTCCACAGAATGTTTTTCATTTTGAATAAAACAAGATATGTATTGGAAAGAACATATGAGAAAAAGTCATGAATGCACTTCAAACTGATTTGAGGTTATCTCCTATTCTGGATTACTGTGGATAATCAAGAGTTGATTGTAGTAAATTATAGCTGTGGTAGGCTAAATGGCACTTCTCTGAAAGTACTGTCAGAAAGTATTTGTGTACTTGTAATAACTAGTTCTACATTTTTCTTACTTATGCATATTTGTGATTTTTTCATATCAGTAGCTAATTTTTACCTAAGGAAAACATTTCAGAACACCCTACCCACTAGTTTAGACTGCCATCCCAAAGAACTTCCTAACCCCTTCTTTCACCAAATTAGAAACTCCATCTTGAGCATTTTCATGAATGTGAGAAAAGAAAGCAACTCCCTTGATTACCAGCATCAGAATCCAACTCTATTTCTGAGCCTCCGAAAAGAAGGAATCAGGAAAGCTGAGGGTTTTCAAAGATAATGCAGGTCTCTTTCTTTACTTCCTCAACATGAATGCAGTTACCTGGGAAAATAAGTCTATAATCATTCAGGGTTGCTCTTCTATTGAGGCAGGAGGCTAACTGTGGGATGTATATAGATCTGTTCACAGGAAGATCAGAATAAGCTGAGAACCAGTCACAAATTTGCCCCTGCATTGAAGCAATTATCCGACACTGACTAAACACTCACTGTGTATCCAGTCCCCTTTGTTTTCCATTTGGGGTTGTCTTTGTTTTTGTTTTTTGATGGAAATGGTCTTTGTTTTGGGGAAATTACAGTCTACTTGGGAATAGATGTTTACATGTATTGAAAGAATAGAGAAGGGAACCAAAAGGTATAAAATTCAGTGCTACATGCTGGTTAGAGTCAAAGAATGTAGAGATTGAGGCCGGCACTTTGGCATAGCGGGTACAGGTGCCACCTGCATTGTTGGCATCCATATGGGCACCAGTTCGAGTCCTGGCTGCTCTGCTTATGATGGCCTAGGAAAAGCAATAGAAAATGGCCCAAGTCATTGGGCCCCTGTACCTGTGTGGGGGACACTAGAGAAGCTCCTGAAGTGAAGCTCGTGGCTCCTGGCTTCAGATCGACCAAGCTCTGGCCATTATGGCCATTTAGGGGAGTGAGCCAGTGGATGGAAGACTTCTCTCTGCCTCTGCCTCTCTATAACGCTGCCTTTCAAATAAATAAATAAATCTTTAAAATAAATGAATCAGAAAGTACGTAGAGAGTGATTCATTTAAGATGCGTAGATTTTCTTACTGTATAATATCTTTATATTACTGAACTATCAGTCTTATGCATAATTGGACAATACTGATATGTCAAAATTGAGAAATATACCATGATACCAGAAAGTTGGAAAAGATCTCACATATACCAACTAAAGGAGGGTTTTCTAAATGAATTGAGTCCCTCAGTAGATACAGAACATTGTTTCTAAAATTCTAAAAGATCACCCATTTTTGTCAAGTAGATACATAGCATTCAATCTATCCATCTGCTTCTGTACTGGTACCGTGCTGGTTTGATTAAAACTGCCCTGTAGTATGCCCTAAAATCTGGTATTGTGATACCTCCGGCTTTGTTTTTGCTCGAGGTCTCCTGTGCCTCCACATGAATTTCAGCATCATTTTTTCCCAGATCTGAAAAGAATGTCTGGTATTTTGATTGGTATCACATTGAATCTATAAATTGCTTTTGGGAGAATGGACATTTTGATGATGTTGATTCTTCCAATCCATGAGCATGGAAGATTTCTCCATTTTTTGATATCCTCTTCTATTTCTTTCTTTAAGATTTTGTAATTCTCATCATAGAGATCTTTGATGTCCTTGGTTAAGTTTGTTCCAAGGTATTTGATTTCTTTTGTAGCTATTGTGAATAGGATTGATCTTAGCAGTTCTTTCTCAGCCATGGCATTGCCTGTGTATACAAAGGCTGTTGATTTTTGTGCATTGGTTTTATATCCTGCTACTTTGCCAAACTCTTCTATGAGTTCCAATAGTCTCTTAGTAGAGTTCTTTGGATCCACTAAGTAAACAATCATATCATCTGCAAAGAGGGATAGTTTGAGTTCTTCCTCCCCAATTTGTATCCCTTTAATTTCTTTTGCTTGCCTAAAGGCTCTGGCTAAAACTTCCAGAACTATATTGAATAGCAGTGGTGAGAGTGGGCATTCCTGTCTGGTAGCAGATCTCAGGGGAAATGCTTCCAACTTTTCCCCATTCAATAGGATGTTGGCCGTGGGTTTTCTTGAATTGCTTTGATTGTATGGAGGAATGTTCCTTCTATACCCAATTTGCTTAGGGTTTTCATCATGAAAGGGTGTTGTATTTTATCAAATGCTTTCTCTGCATCTATTGAGATAATCATATGGTTTTTCTTCTGCAGTCTGTTAATGTGGTGTATCACATTGATTGATTTCTGAATGTTGAACCATCCCTGCACACCAGGGATAAATCCCACTTGGTCTGGGTGGATGATCTTTCTGAAGTGTTGTTGCATTCTATTAGCCAGAATTTTATTGAGGATATTTGTGTCTGTGTTGATCAGGGAAATTGGTCTGTAATTCTCTTTCTCTGCTGCATTGTTTTCAGGTTTAGGAATTAAGGCGATGGGGCTTCATAGAAAGAATTTGGGAGGATTCCTTCTTTTTCTTTTTCTTTTTTTTTTGGTTGTTCTGAATAGTTTGAGAAGAATTGGAGGAGTAAGTTCTTCTTTAAATGTCTTGTAGAATTCAGCAGTGAATACATCTGGTCCTGGGCTTTTCTTTGTTGGGAGGGCCTTTAGTACTGTTTCAATTTCTGTCTCTGTTATGGGTCTGTTTAAGTTTTCTATGTCTTCATGGTTCAATTTCAGTAGGTTATATGTGTCCAGGAATCGATCCATTTCTGAAAGATTTCCCTGTTTGTTGGTATAAAACTCTTTGTAGTAATTTCTGATGACTCTTTTTATTTCTGTGGTGTCTGTTGTTACATTTCCTTTTCCATCTCTGATTTTATTGATTTGGGTTTTTCTTTTTTTAGTTAGTTGGGCCAATGGAGTGTCAATTTTGTTTATCTTTTCAAAATACCAGCTCTTTGTTTGCTGATCTTTTGTAATTTTTTAAATTCAATCCTGTTGATTTCTTCTCTGATTTTAATTATTTCTCTTCTCCTACTAGTTTGGTCTGGTTTGCTGCAGTTTTTCCAGATCCTAGAGATGCATTGAAAGCTCATTTATTTGGTGCCTTTCCAATTTCTTGATGTAGGTACCTATTGCTATAAACTTTCCTCTTAACACTGCTTTTGCTGTATCCCATAAGTTTTGATATGTTGTGTTGTTATCCTCATTTACTTTCAGAAAGTTTTTGATTTCTCTTTTGATTTCTTCTATGACCCACTGTTCATTCAGGAGCATGTTGTTCAATCTCCATGTTTTTGCATATGCTCTAGGGATTCCTGGGTTGTTAAATTCCAGCTTCATTCCACTGTGGTCTGAGAAGATGCATGGTATGATTTCAATTCTTTTGAATTTGCCAAGACTTTCTTTGTGGCCTAGTATGTGGTCAATCCCAGAGCAGGTTCCATGTACTGCTGTGAAGAATGTGTATTCTTCAAGTGTAGGATGAAAAGTTCTGTAGATATCTGTTAGATCCATTTGGGCTATAGTGTTGAATAAATCTGTTGTTTCCTTGTTGATCTTCGGTCTGGTTGATCTACTTCTGAAAGTGGAGTATTGGAATCCCCCAATACTATTGCATTGGAGTCTTAGTCTCCCTTTAAGTTCCTTAACGTATCTTTTAAATAACCTGGTGCCCTGTAATTAGGTGCATATACGTTTATAATAGTTACATCTTCCTGTTGAATTGATCCCTTAATCATTATATAGTGCCTCTCTTTGTCTCTCTTAACAGTTTTTGTGTTAAAGTTTATTTTGCCTGATATTAAGATGGCTACGCCAGCTCTTTTTTGGTTTCTATTGGCATGGAATATCTTTTCCAACGTTTCACTTTCAGTCTGCAGGCATCTTTGTTGGAAAGATGTGTTTCTTATAAACAGCAAATAGATGGGTTTTGTTTTTAATCCATTCAGCCAGTCTGTACCTTTTAACTGGAAAGTTGAGGCTATTTACATTTCACGTGACTATTGATAAGTAGTGACTTTGCCCTTCCATTTTTCTAAAGATATTTCTAATATATGCTTTGAACTTCCTGTGATCTTTTACTGGGAGAGTTTCTTCCATTACCTCTTTCGTACTGATGACCGTGTTTCTGTGTGTAACACATCTTTAAGTGTCTTTTGCAAGCTGCATGAGTGTTGACAATTTCTTTCAATTTTTGTTTGCTATAAAAGGTCTTTATTTCACCTTCATTCACAAATGAGAGCTTTGCAAGATATAATATTCTGGGCTGGCAGTTTTTTTTTTTTTCTCTTAGTACTTGGGCTATATCTCGCCATTCCCTTCTAGGCTGTAGGGTTTCTGATGAGAAGTCTGCTGTGAGTCTAATTGGAGATCCTCTGAGAGTAATCTGACAGTTCTCTCTCGCACATTTTAGAATCTTTTCTTTATGTTTCACTGTGGTGAGTTTAATTACAACGTGTCGTGGTGAGGATCTCTTTTGGTCATGTTTATTAGGGGTTCTATGTGCTTCCTGTACTTGGATGTCTAAACCTCCAAACCTGGGAAGTTTTCTGCTAGTATCTCACTAAAAAGGCCTTCTAATTCTTTCTCTCTCTCTCTCCATGCCTTCAGGAACTCCTAGAACCCGAATTTAGGTTTTTTAATAGTATCCTGTAGATTCCCAACATATTTTTTAGATTTCTAATTTCCTCTTCTTTTCTTTGGTTTGACTGTATACTTTCCTGTGCTCTGTCTTCTAAGTCTGATATTCTTTTTTCTATCTCACTGATTCTGTTTTTAAGGCTCTGAAATGTGTTTTTCATTTGTTCTGTTAAATTGTTCAATTCATTTTGATTTCTCTTCAATATCTCAATTTCATGTTCTACTAAATTCCTCATTTCATTTTGATTCCTCCTTATGGTTTCATTTTCATGAGAGAGATTTTCTATCCTGTCCTGTATGAATTTCTGTAGTTCATGCATTTGTTTTTGATAACTTCTAAATGTTCATAACATACATTTTTTGAATTCCATATCTTGCATTTCTTCTATGTCATCATCTTCATAATCTTGTATTGGAGTGTCATGTTCATTTGATATCTTCCTTGTTCTTGCTTCCTCAGTTTCTGTGTTTGTTGTTTGACATTGTGGAGATATTCTTTGGTTTCTTCTTCTTTTTTTTTCGCTGTCATTGTTTTTCTCATTATACCATGACTATAGATTAAGTGGACTATCTGCTTTTGGTGAATCTCTAGAGGCTTGCTGTGGGTGTGGCCAAAGAGCTCTGTTCAGTTCTTCAGGGTTAAGGGTGTGCCAAAGGTGACACACCCAGGTTTGGTGTGATAAATCTTCTCTCTCTCTCTCTTTTTTTTTTTTTTTTAATCAGAGAGGAAGTAATTCTGCTCAACTGAGCTCTTCTCCTTTCATGGCAATCAGTGCCTGAGCTCTAGCCCCAGTGGGTATAATATTTGTCTGCTCTGTCCAAAGGACCACACTAAGGATCTGTGCAATCCTCAGTGTAAGCGCCGATTCCCCTGCAGTGTCTCTCACTGCGTAGCCAAAGCCGCCTGAATTTGTGGCGCCCCTGAGACTATTCACGTCTCAGCTACACCACGAGTTCTCCCACACACCCTCATTTTTTTTTCACAGTCCCTGTTCATAAGCTCCACACATTCACTAGGTCTTAGTCTACTGTTATTTCTCCCCACCAGAGTCAGGTTTTGCTGCTTGGCTGAGCGCCAGTCCAGATCCTGAGCTGGCGCAGCTATTACGTATGTCCAAAATGGTGCCTGCTCTTTGTCTTGCTCGCCTTTGTAAGGTGAGTGGAGAGAGAGAATCGTGTCCATACTGGTCCCTTTTATTTATTTTTCTCTCCTCTAGTTAGGCTGGTGTACTTCCCCCACGGGGCTTCAAGCCTCCTTCCCTCTAGGCTCTTCCTGCCACTTTTCTGTGTCTTGGGCTACTGCAGTTTCACCTCACATCCCTTTCCAGTGCTGGTGCATAGACTTGGCAGCTGGTATCCTGAGCCGTGGGCACTTGTCGCCTCCACATAAGTTCACTGTGTCCCACTAATTTTGGAAGAGTTTCCTCTGCAGTTTTTTCCCTAACTCTTCTCTGAGACTAGAGTATCTCCACTTTTATTAAACTATCTTTTCCTGGACTATCAGTGAGTTTCCTCCCTATTCCACCATCTTGGAGCCCTCCCACTAAGTTGTTTGAATTGTTACCTCACAATTGAAACTATTTGCAAAGGAGACAGCACAAGTTTTTTTTATTTTCAGCCAACAAACATTACTGTGCAAGACTGCCAGCATCGTGACCCAATGAGTATCTACTCTACTGGCCAATTCAATAAGCTTTGCAACCCATGGGATTCTACATTTGCACTGCCACTTTGTGCTGCTGACCACTTGTTTTGAGCTGTGAAACTTCAAAAGTGATCATCTTGGATCTGCCCCAAAGATTGTTTTAATGTGTGTGTGTGTGTGTGTAAATAAGTAAATACTTAGGATTGATTGATAATACACCCTATGCAAGCATGTGGAATACAACAGTTTCAGTAAAGAGTGTGAAATTTGTAAACTTATTTATTTGGTAACTAAACAGCACAGAATGAAATTTTTAAACTTACATTATATTTGAAATTATGTGCAGGTAGTTAATAAGTTAAGCTAAAATATGAGAACTTAGAAGACAATGTAAACTAACACAACATACAAAGAGGGAAATAATTTATAATAAGAGTGTTATTAAATGGGATAGAAAACCAAAAAAAAAAAAAAGAGAGAGAGAGAAAATCAAAGCCAAAATCTGGTTGAAACCTTTGGAAAGCTTAATTGTGAAGAAAAAGAAAATGAGAAAGCAAGTAACACTGAGACTTAGAGGAGAGATTTTACTGCAGATATGAAAAATATAAGTAAATTTTATGAACAATGCAATGTATTCCCTAGCAAAGTTGAAGACATATATGTCATACAGCTATCAATTGCCCCTATGATGCAAATTCGTGGTACAAACTCCAGAAAGGCATGTGCACATACTCTATTCAAGGATGTTCAGAATTCAGCCTGCCAGGATATGAGAGGGTGCTCTGTGCAAAACATAGTCTCTACCTGGTGACAAGCTGCTTTGAGTTGGAGTGGATGTGTCAGTAGAAAAGCAATTAGCCAGAGTTCTAGGACATTAGTGCCCAATACTTTGTCACAGATCAAAGCAAACTTGCTTTCCTTAGAGCTAAAAAACACTGTGAGGAGAAAAGACTGCTGTGTATGTTGAGGGGAGCTCTCCACTGTTGCTTTTCCTGAGCATTCTTCCTCAGGTGTGCTGGCAGGTGGCAACATGTAAGACAAGACAACAGCCGTCATGCTGGTGGTGAGTGAGCCAGGCTGAGGAAACATTTAAGCACACTTTATACCTGAGGATTTTTATTTCAGAGTTGAAGCTACAGGTGTACACTTGTAAATAACAGGAGAAAGGCTCACTGCTGCCTGTCAGGTTACTCTCTGTAACTTTACTGAGAAGGAAATTACTATTTTATTATGTTTTGGTGGAGCAACAAAGACTATATGAAATTATTATGAGGTCACTCTAAGAGTAAACTTTTGAATCCATTATCATATCTCTTTGGGGATATGACTCAATTTTTCACTTTCCATTGCTTTAAAATTCTCTCAGTCATCATTTCACATTGTGAAACAGCACTCGAGATGCACCATCCCACTTACATTGCAGAAGATTCTGTGAAGGGTGGAATTTCTCTAGTATATCAGAATGAAAAATGCAAACTTCTACTAAATTTCTAGCAGAAATATCATCATTTCTTCAAATAGTCCACATACATGTCTATCCATAACATGGATCTTAAGCTGCCTAATTTTAAAGGTCTTGATGTTAGTAAGTTCTTACTTTCAACCCTTAGCAGATATAATTATATCCAGCAGTGATTTGTAGACTTTCCTCTATTTTCTTTGAAAATGGGTAAATATTTACTTTCTAATCTCAAAGTTACCTAGAGATAAATATAAGGTGCAATTTTTCCATTTCATCCTTTTTATTTAAAATATTGCTATAGTTAAGTCCCTTTTCCTTTGTGCTTCATATTTAATAAATACTTTTGTTACTTGGGATATAGATGGCAAACTCAATTCCTCAGCCAGACACAGAAGAACTATACAGCATATAAATTTCTGACAAATAAGGCCATAAAATATAAAAATGACCGTTAAAATAAGAACCTTTTACTCAAAAGTAGCTTAAGGGAAATGATTTTCATGGTTCTAAATCTTAAAGCATCACCAGCAGATAAATGAAGGTTAGCACATTCTACATATGTGTAAAATTTTGTAACTTCAATTTGTTAGTCTGGAAGGTCTCCTGAACAGAAGAGGTTTCCAAGCAAAAACTAAATACAATTTTCCTGGGAATATTGTAGTAAGATTGAAGCATCAAATGAATGATTTAAAGACTTTGAAAGTCACTTCCATCGCTGAGAATTTTTATCTCTAGATTACTAAGAGAGTAGTGGAAATTAAGTAAACAGTGACCTAGTTTAACTGTGAATTTGGAAGCACTGCTCATACAAGTATAGGTTGAATAACACTTACCTGAAATACTTGGACAAGGATATATTTTATTTTTCAACGTTTTTAGTGTTTTGAAATATTTGCATATACACAATGTGACTGGAGTCTAAACACAAAGTCCATTTGTGTTTACACTTTATACACATAGACTGAAGGTAATGAGATAGTTTCAATGGGCCTGTGTTTTGACTATCATCATATGAGGTCATGTGTGGAATTTTCCACTTGTGGCATCATGCCAGTGCTCATAAATTTTGGGATTTTTAGAGCATTTCAGATTTACAGATGAGAGATACTCAACCTATACAGTTTTTTTTTTTCTTTAGATGCCCTACTGAAATATCATTATAACTTTATAGAGTTGTTTTGTGTAACACTACACAAAGACTATCGTACATTGAATGTGTCCAGACCACCGGCAATTTTTGAACAGAGTCTCAAGGACACATAACATGTTCTGTGGTAGTGGACAAGGGAGCTCACTTAAAAGAGTACTTGTGGGAAATGCATTGCAGTATCCAGGGAGGAATCAATTCTCCCTCAAAGAAAAAAAAGATCACTTGATTGCTTAAAGTTGACTCAACTTCAGTTTCTACTACTGGGAAATCACTGAGCAATAGATCAAAGCAATTGATTTCTGGATAAAAGATTTCAAACTTTAAAAATCAATTAATTTATTTTTCCTTTCACCCACAGGCCTACCCACGGATAGCGCCGGCATTTTGGCACTACCTGCGGGTAGAAGTGAGTAGCGGGTCCTTGAATTCTCCCACCTTTGCTCCTTGCACTCTGCTGGTGTGTTCTGATCTGATGTGCCCATTTTTCTCAAGTTGCAGCTGCCATTCTGTGTAAACGTGTTCTCACGTCACCGCCATTCCTTAGAGCTGGGTCAGAAATCTGAATCGTTAACAACACTAGCGCAGATCACTAGTACAGTTTCCTGGCATACGATTAATCACCTTGCTTGATAAAATTCCAAATCAGGGCCATATCATGTGCATCATAATGATAAACAACTAACTACTAAGTTATAGAAAACCATGCTTACACTTCTTTTTAGTCAAAACTTTCAATATTGAGAGCATAATTCCTCAGTAGAACTTGGGACTGTCTGGAGGAAATGGTAGGGTCATGCTGCTTTATTTCCTTTCTCCTCTGTTCTGTTCCCCAGGAGCATGAGCAGCTCACCTATTCCTCCACGAGATCCAAGGCCCCCAGTGTCATCATCACAGGTCTCAAGCCAGCCACCAAGTACATATTTCATATCCGAGTGAGGACTGCAACAGGATACAGTGGCTACAGTCAGAAGTTTGAATTTGAAACAGGAGATGAAAGTAAGTTTCACACAAGGATATAAAGTAACATGTTAATTTAGTGCTGTCCCAGCTTACCCTGGTATTTTAAAACCAGGTGTCCCAAGTTTTTGACAGTCTTTTTAAATGTTTGTGCCAATGTGCATACGAGTCATTTCAGCCAATGTTCTGGTTCTGTCATTAAACACTTCCATGATATGCTTTGCTCTATCCCAACTGTAGTGTGGCCCAAGTATGTCCCTTTATGCAGAATTCATCACTCGTGCCATTACACAGAGTCTTAATGGATGATGTTAGCCTGGTTGTTTGCCAATCCTGGCATCATGCTATGTATGATACTAATGAAAAGCTGGAAAGGAATAAGGCTATGTTCAAATTTGGACAGCTTTGGTTTGTTTATCTCAGATCAGTAAAGTCAGTGATCAGGAGACAAACTCGACTGAGATACACATTATAAGTTTAAATATATACACAAAGGCTTAATTAATTGCATTAGTTCCATAACCTCAACATACTGGAAACCAAAATGGAAGATGAGGAGAATAAGTGAGGTGTTACGTTGTCATGTAGTACAAGCTTTGAAATTTCTTACTCATTCTAAACCCAGCTCTACCATGACTTCCAGAAACTCATTTTAGGGGCAGGTGTTGAGGTGCAGAAAGTTAAACTGCTGCTTTTGGATGTCCACATCCCATATCAGAGTGTTTTCAGTTCAGTTTCCTGCTAATGCATCCTAGGAGGCCACAGATAATGGGTCCAGTGCTTGGGTCCCTGCCACTTCTGTGAGAAATCCAAATGGAACTCCTGCCTCAGGGCTTTGGCTTGAAGCAGTCACACCTGATATGGCAATCTGGGGTGTGCACCAGTGGATGGGAGATCTCTTTCACTATCTGTTTCTCCTCCTCTCTCTCTGCCTTTCAAATAAATATAAATAAATAAGCCTTTGAAAAAAATTTCACTACAACAATAATTTTATGGATCATATAGGTTGCTTTTTCTAAATATGTCTCTGGAAAAAATGTACAAATAGATAAATATAATAACAACCTGTTCCCATCATTGCTAATATACTATCTTAACAATTCAATAAGAGCAATTTACTATAATAATTTCTTATGGATTAAATAAAGGTAAGATTTAATGAGACCTTATTAATGCCTAAAATGATGTGAAGTATTTTCCATGTATTCTTTCATTCAGACCTTTCAACATGAATAAGTCAAGTTTTCTTTTCCTAATTTTACTTTTAAGAAAACAGAAGATTAAAGGAGTTAGGGAATTGGTTCAAATTCATGCATCTGATAAGAAGCTGCGCTAAAATTTGAAATTCAGGGCTATCTTCCTCCAAAAGCTGTGCTATAAGTACTCTATCATCCTGCCCGCTGAGTCCCGTAATTTTAATTAGGATGAAGTGTTAGTCGTAAAACCATGAAATAAGCCACCATTTCACCGGTTTATCACTCCCTTGAAGTGAAGCTACTTGGGTCCCAAGTTCTAACACAGATGGAATGTGGTGTTGTTGTTGCATTGACAAACAATATTGATTTCAAAATCTTATCATTTCTTATAACTATTTGTAACTGAAACATGGAAACTGTCTGACATTTGTAAGTAAGAAGGAACAAAACTTAGGGAGAAAGAATAAACCAATTATTAAAAAGACTTGTGACCTGGATTTTAAATGTGAGTAACTGTCATTTATAATGCTATTGGAGGCAATTGACTGCTTAAAACAAGAGTTTGAATTATTGGGAATAGAGTACAATATTCACAACTTCACAATTAAATCTATACAAAAATAACCAAAGGACTGTACTTACTGTGTCCTAGTGACTATCATTTTTCTGCCTGTCTGTCAAGCCCTAGCCTAGATGCAAAGCCTGGGATACATTCAAGGAAAGGTTAGTCCAAGGAAGAGTCAAGTCATTGCCTTTTCTGGGCAGTGTTCACTGTTCCATCAGAAAAAATTTCATAAAATCAATCCAAATAAGTCTTTTATGTTCATTTGGAGCTTCTGCAGAAAGTAATCTGTTCCAATTTTAAAAATCCCTTTCCATCTAAATATTTTAAATATGTTTGGTTTTAATTCTAAATTTCAACTCACTATAATTTCAGAGCAATAATAATTCCTTCAGATGTTATATAGAAAAAATATATTTACTAAGTAGAAAGAACCCATACTCACCAATGACTCAATACAACATTCATCAGCTCAAGAAAAATCTACAGGGAACTTAATATGTGCCTTAGTCTGTGTGAGTCCCTGAAGGTTAAAAAAAATAGTACTAATAAGAGCTATAATCTGTGTACTCCCATAATTTATATTATACAGGTTTCTGGTGGAAAAAATTTAAACAAAAAATTACAAGAATGGTGGTATGTGCTTTCATAAAAATATGCAAATGGAACTTGGGAGCATAGAAAAGATGCCATAATTCAGCACAAATGGGTCCTGAAAGGCTTCTGGAAGTGATCCAACTGGGCCTCATTCTTGAAAGAGAGGTAGCCAAGGAGCAGCTAAAGCACTGAGGCCTGAGACAGCATAAATGTTTTTAAAGATTTCTTTATTTATTTGAAGGGCAGAGTTACAGAGAGAGAGAGACAGATCTTCCATCCTCTGGTTCACTCCACAAGTGGCCACAACAGCTGGAGCTGTGCGAGGCCAGACCCAGGGCCATGAACCTCTTCTCGGTCTCCCATGTGGATACTGGGGCTCAAGCACTTGGGCCATCTTCTACTACTTTCTCTGGCCATTAGCAGGGAGCTGGATCACAAGTGGAGCAGTAGGCATCCATATGGGATGCCTGCATCAAAGACAGCAGCTTTACCCACTAATTACACCACAGCATCAGCCTCAGCATGAAAATTTAAGAGCAAATGGTTTGATGTTGCTGCAGTGAGGCTACATGAGTGGTGAAATTGTGGAAGATGAAGGTGGAGAGCTGAAGTCCAAACAAAGGTGCTCTTTTGAACACATTAGGGGTTTTGTATCCTGAAGGTATTGAAGATCTACTGTAGAATTTGTACTCAGGAGTAACATAACTAACAACATGTTCAAGATTCTACACTGAGAAGTTTGCATGCATTTAATTCTAATAAGACTATGCTTTTAATTTTGTAAAAACTTTCATTTATGCATTTGTTTTATTCAAAAGGGAGAAGGGGGAAAGAGACAGAAAGAGAGGGAAATCTCCCATTTGCTGGTTCACTCCCTAAATGTACACAACAGCCTGGGCTGGGCTCAGCTAAAACCAGAAACCAGGAACTCAATCCAGGTCTCTCACTTACAGACTTAGACATCTGTGCCTTTACTCATTGCTTCCACGGTATATGTTAGCTGGAACCAGGACTGGAGCAAGGACTCAGACGCAGGCTCTCCAGCATGGGATTCAGGCATCACAGCAGCATCTTTACTGCTGTAGCAAATGCTCACCCACCCACCCCCCCACCTTTTTTAAGAAACTTATTAGCCTTTGCAAAATGGTAACTAGTGAGTGAAGAAACACTATTAGAACCCTCACACCAACTGATAATGGCAACAAAATAAATGAAAGCTTTGATCTTAATTTCTGATCATGAATGTCTTAAAAGTGACTTTGGTTAAACCCTTGATGAGACAATATCTGAGAAGAATCTCAAAAATATGTTGTCTAAACCTTTTGTTTGTGTACATAAAATGGGTCTTAATCTACAGCTGAAAGGGAAATAATTTAAAAGATACTTTTTATTATCTGATTAGACTTAAATTGCATTCTTTCAAGCATGCGATTTAAAGGCAATAGAGAATTTCAGTGAAACATGGTAAGAAATGGGTAGATTTACCATGAATTCAAGAATTTGATAATATGAATCCCAACTGATGGTGTCAGTTATTTTCTCTTCCTACCCTGTTGGCTCATGTTTACATTTTTATAGCTCTTGTTGCTCAACTATTGCCTGACCTATTGTAATGTCTACTTTATTGTTAAATTTTGTCTTATTTATTCCACTTAATAAACTAACTTACTTGGAAATTATTCTTAATTTATTCTTAATTTATTTGAAAGGCAAAGAGACAGAGAACTTCACCCACAGGTTCTCTTGTCAGTTGTCTGGCACTGCCAGGGCTGGACCAGGCTTAGGTCAGGATCCAGGATCTCAATCCTGGTCTGCCATTTGGAAGCAGGGACCCAGGTACTTAAGCCTTCACCTGCTACCTCTCATTTGTGCACATTAACAGGAAGCTGGAATCGGAAGTGGAGCTTGGACTTGAATACAGGCACTTCATATGGGATGTGGGTATCCTAAAGTGGCGTCTTAACTACTGCACCAAATGCCCACCCTTAATTGACTAACTTCATAATGCATGAATTATGCATTATGGTTTAGGGAGAGGATACTAGTTAGTCTCTCATTTGATGATCTGGTTCAAACTTTTAAAGTAAACAAAATGACATGGTTTATAATTCAGTTCTCTTCAGTCATATCTAACTTACTTTGTTCAACATCTAGTTTGCTACTAAGACAATAATATCAAATAATAAATAAGTCCTTTCAAAATCATAGCATTCTTACTGCTTGTTTTTGCAAACATCATGGCATCTGAAGAATAATTACAGTGAAGAATAATTGCAGCTCTTCTGGACCAGTGCTTGTGTGTTTTTTCCAGCATCTGACTATCCTAGTGGAAACAGGCTAACAAATGTGAAGGTTACTAATTACGACTGCAAGTACTATTGAAAGAGTCTACCTGAATTAGGGCTTCGCACTCCCTAAGTTCATAGAACAGCTTATTTACATATGTGAATATATAGAGACATAGATAAATAGATGCAGATAGATAAAATTGATAAATATGTAAATAGATAGATGTTCACTCACATATAGATACAAAATACTTTCCTTTGTGTTCTAATGCTGACGTTAAACATGGCCTCTAACCTTTATTGGACTAAGTGTATAGCTCAATATTGTGTTCCTATAGCAATTATTTTCTATTATATGTTGACCTTTGTTTAGATACTATTCTTGATTCCATCTCCCTGTTTCTAGAATATATTTAACAGAATCACAATGAACTGGAGAATTAGTAGTGAGAAAGTAATAATCGATAAGCACCCCATGTGTATATTCTTGAAAAATAGATGGATGTGCAGTATTAGAATAAATAAGAGCTTTCCCAAAATTTTTTAAAGATTTATTTATTTATTTATGTCTCAAATATATCAAAAATATATACATACCCAAACATTTGTCAAGTGCAATTTTTTGGCTCATAAGGAATACCCAAAATATGGAAACTACCAATGTGCCCACCATCAGATGAAAAAAAATTCTAACTGCCTTAAATTTATTATCATTTATATGTATGTCTTCTAGATTTTTCAATGGAAAAAAAAGATGAGACTTAAAAATAGTCTACATTACCAACATTCTACATTTCCTAAAAACCACTGGAAAAATTTCATCTGATATATTTGAAAATAATAAACTGTCAAAATTAGGCTTACATTTTAAAAAAGAAATAAAAGTAAGTCAAAGATAATGAGTAAAATACTCACTTTTTACTTAAGACAATGGAAAGATTTACCTAATATCCAAATGCATTTTAGAGTAACAAAAATAAATTTATATGTGCATTTTTAAAATAAAAATAAATATATTTCTGTAGATTTTAGTCAACTTGAACCCTTTGTTTTTACTGGAAAACAGCTTGTGAGCCACCAACCCAGAGCAGAATCCACAGCTTACAGCCAGCTTTTGAAGGAAAACTAGAATTTCAAATGTAATAATTAGTAATTATCCTCTTCTCTAGCCTAGATGGTAATATACATGATGAAGAAGAATTAACACATTGCCCAAATATAAGCAGTACATTGCTTTTCCCTGAAAAGATGAATTATAGGTTATATTTTAATATGTAAATTTAGATTTTTACCTGTAGGCCATACAAAACAGTTCTGTAACACGAAAGCCACATCTGTCAACATTTTATAAAATATTATTTACCTACAGTAGTAGGGCTAGATTTATATCACATAAAATAACCACACAAAAATCATGAAGAGCATTAACAAATTAAAAATGACTGAATCACAGTAGATATTTAAAAATAAAATCTTATGTCACAATTTACACATTTATAAAAAAGTTAGAGATATAAATATAAGGATCACTTCATTTTTTATAAAAACATCCATAAGATTTAGTTATTTTACTATGGTCTGATATTGAAGCAATTTGACCTATTTTAATAATTTCTACATGGTATATAATCCAGAAAACCAAGGTGCAATGTAATATCTGCATTTTCTACTGTCCTAATGCACTCTTTAGAATTCTGGTTGACTAATTTTTCTATTCACCTCTTTAAACACTGAAAAATGCTAAACCTTTAGAATTTTTATTGAATAAAATGTGAATTTCTTAACAGACATGAAGATCTCTCCAAATCTAATCCAGGTTGACATCTTTCCTCTTTAGTTTTTTCAAGTTAACATATACTCTGAAGAACCTAGATTATTCACATGCTTTATACATAAAATATTACGTATGTTTGTCATTTCCAAGGTTCTTCAATGACTTCTGAGTGGACTATTCAGAAAATTATCACACTAAAAATGGTCAATGTAGCTCGCATGACACCCTTTCTGACATGTTCTTAATCAGTACAGTGACAAATTAACCATCTTTCCTAGGACTTTCTCTAGTATTCTATCGAGCACAGGCATAATTCTTTACTAAGTTGTAAACTCTGAAATGAAAAACTATATCATAAATATATGCAAGTCTCACTAAATATCTTGTACATAACTCTAAGTTCAAATATGCATTTAAGTCAAAAAAATAATAAACTATTTTCAAAGAAGCTAGAAACATGAAAGAATAAATAGCATGTTAACTACCACTCCAAAAAAAGTATTGTGAATTTTATTTGCCACAGATAGGCATTATTGCCTGCTTTATTTTTGGTAACAAGCTGTAACTGGCTTATGTCATGCAAAAAATATAATATATGCAGTTTTAATTATAAATTAATTGTTAATTCTAAAATTGGGGGTCATTTTATGTAGAATAAAATGATACTTCCATGGTTAACATATTTTCTTCCTTAAACATTTTTAAAATCTCTGTTATGTTTGATCCACTCTGTTGGTTGAAGCACAATCTGTACTGCTTCAATTACTGAAGATGAAATTAGCTACATCATTATTAACAGCAGCCAGAAATTTTGGAATGATTATTAATGGTGAAGCATGAAGCAGAAAGAGTACCAGCTGACCCTGGTGGAGTAATAAAAAAGTTAATTAATCAAAAAGGAGGCAGATTTCATATTTATGACTCTACCCAGAGGAGTACAAATTCCAGTATATAAGACTTTAATTTGAAATAATCTCCAGTGAATAGCACACTTTCAGTGTTGGCAGCCATAGCTGTCTAAATGCAAACATCAGTTGGGAAGAAGAATTTTTTCTAGCAGCTAGGATGTCTGAATATAAAGTAGCCTGCCTTGGGAAGGCAATGAAGACCTCAAGTAATAAGAATTTGTACTGAAGCTAACTGCGTACTTGTTCAGTGTGTTATAAAGGAAATTTCTGCTTTGTTTAGAAGTTTGAGATAGAAGTGTATGTAACTTCTAATATTGGGAGCAATAACATCATAGTATTTGTTGAATTCTAATTATGTTTCAGACATTGTTCTGTTCTTTCCATCCACTAACATACTTAAAACCTTTGAAGTAGGCACCATTATCATGCCCATTTTATAGATCACGAAACTGAAGTGCTAAAGAGTGCAGTAAGTTACCTGTACTTTACTACAGGTGGTAAGTGTTGGGATAGGGAATATTATGGCGTGAGACCTCTTTTTAATTTTTTTTATCATTTTCATTTTATTTGAAAGGCAGAAAGAGACAGATAGGGAGCAATCTTCTATCTGCTGCCCAAAGCACAGAACAAGCAAGGCTGGATCAGAACAAAGCCCAAAGCTTAGAACTCCACCCAGGTCTTCTGCTGGGTGACAGGGAGTCTTCATCTACTGCTTCCCATTCTATACCATCCTTTAAATAATTATATCTCTCTTTAGAATATTGCATCTTGAATATGAATACAGATTTTCTTCAGATGATTATAATTATTTATCTGTCATTATGCATCAAGTTCAAGTAGATGCTCAGTTTCTTAATACAGATTTCTCATTTAACATACACATGATAGACCAAGTATAATGCCCCAAAGGGTCAAAATAATGCAGTTGGGGTCTTGAAGACGTGTAAAACTATTTGCATAGGAAATGGAAGTCTCACTTTAAGAGAAACTGCATTGACAGAAAAGATATTATGTTCCAATTTTGCCAAGATCAAATAAGGATCATGGCTTATGTACCATGAGACAGATTGAAGACCTTAATATGAAAAATATTAGAGATCATAACTTTACCAAATGGACTGAAAAGAAAATCATTAGCTATTAACAGGTACTTAGAAGTTGTAAAATGTGCATATCAAAAATCAGTGTTACAATTTGACTCATATCTAAAAGGGAAGTAACAAACAGAAGAGGATCCATTTCTTAATACAGAAGATGGGTTTATTACAAGCCAATAACATACATCTGCTTATACTAAAATATTATTTATTTGGTATGTAAACTATCATTCCTTTACTAGAAAGTTTTTTTTTTTAAATCAAGGACCATCCCCACCCCCACCTTTTTTCTAAATGTATGTGTTGGAGGGAGGTGTGAATTGACTCTCTTAACAGAACAGATTTCAAGCAAACATCACAGTATTGTCAACTATAGTCACTATGCTATATATTAGTTCTCAAAACTTACTCATCTTAGCATTGAAGGAAAGTACTCTTGCCTGATGTTTCTATATTTCTTTTGACATTTTGTACTTTTCATATAGCTTTGCTTCTGGCAGATAGAAGGTATTCAATGTATATTAAATGCATTGATGTTAGTTGGTAAGTGCTCTGTGAGCATATGTCTATGGTTTCAAACAAATTACCTACATTTTATTATTCTACTTATGTATTTTCAGTTTCTTTTTTGTTTATTTTGTGCATATATATATATATATATATATATATATATAGCAGGTGGTATACTTAGATGCTGGGGATAACAATAAAGTAATGTATGGTAGCTATTTCCTGAGGCTCACCACTAAAACTCACTGTAGAATTACTAACAGAGTTTATTTCTGTCATTCAAATGTCTGGTTTTAATTTGACTTGATTTCAAATGGATTTTCTTCTATCAGCCATCATACAAGTTGCCTGAATTTTTATGACAAGCTATTTGACTTTACAACCTTGGATTCTCCTAGAGAGCAAAAGTATTCCTTAGACATTTCAAACTGCTCCAAATGTAGTGTAAAAATGTATTTTCTAGGTAATATATGACGATTTTGTGTCATTTTTCAGATTACACAAATCAGCTTTATTGAATTATATCTTGAAATGGCTTTCTTGCATCCAGAGCAAAGTTAAGAATCCCTGTGCTCTCATTCTTAGCCAGATGGTGGTCTGAAATGAGTATTAATTGTGATTGACCTTGTTTGTTGCATGATCGTGTGCTAAGCCTCAAGAAGGCAGTAGGAATACTGTGTTGTCAGCAGGTTCTTATGGAATGTAGGAGCTCCAGCTAGCCTATGGATATATGATGATCATATACAGATGTGGTTCTTCCAGGAAAGGTTAGAAGATATGATGCTAGGAAGCAGTTGTTCTGTGGGAAGTTGTTTACTAGAAAGATGAAATAGCACATATTTGCTTCCTCTATGTTTTTATTTCCCCTATTGAATTCTACCCATGTAGTAAGTTGTCATTTCCCAGAGCTGAGAAAATTTGAGTTGAATAAAAGAGTTTTCAAAATGTCCAAGAATGACTCGGAGTATTTCATATAAAATATGTAAGTATTAAATATTATATACCCATGTCAAAATATGATGACAGTTTGAAAATTTTAAATTTGTACAGTGTTATTATGTAGTAAAATTGATTTATTTTTCTCTTATTCCTGTTTTTGTATTTTAATTTTTATTTAGTTATTAACAATTCAATATGATTTGTAGATACAGCTCCAAGAACATAATGATATTCCCTTCATAAATTATAAAATTATCTAAAGTAACAACTTTAAAACTTGTGTTAACCCAATGCAAAGGCCATCTTTTTGCTTTACCTCACCATGAGGTCAAAATAGCTAATGGACAGATGTTTATAAAATAAACACACCGGTTCTTCTTAGGCCTGTGTGAAGAATTAAAAGGCCAAATGTTTGCATTACACTTTCCTTTTCAAGGGAAACAGTAGTTCTGTGAATTTAAATTGAGTAACAAGAATTCTTGGCAAAATCACAGAGTCCTTTAAAAGATTTAGCTGTGTGTGCACAAACCCAGGCATGACACGTGTGAGCACATTACTGTATGGTAAAGATAGGCAGAGTAACAGAATATGGCAGCCTTACCTCAAGATATAAAATAGCTGATTTACAAAAGGCTGAATTTCATATTCTCTTAAAGTTTTGGAAAACTGAGCATACGTTTAAAAAATGCTCTTGCCCTACAGCTTGTGATTTTTAAAAATAACTATCTTATATTTACTGGATACATAACCAGAGAACAGAGTAAATAACTTTTCAATGATGAACATCAGTATTTCTGCAAACAGTAAGCATTGTGATATTACTGAAGTTAGTACATGTATTGGGCACTCATGCACACTTCCTATTCCTGTTGTAAGACAAATGAATGAAACAGATAGTGTTTTAAGTATTGCTACATAGTTATCCTAGGAAGTAAAATGAATTTATTTCAAAATTTGATTTTTTTCTTACATTTAATAGATGAGAGACAAAGTGTAAGGCAAATAAGAAAAGTTAAGCAAACAGTGAACATGTTTAATTGTTCAAATTATTCATCTACTGCTTCATGCAATCAAAACACAGTAATGGATGGGCCAGATCTGAAGAAAGGTATTGATGATTCAAAGACAAAATAAGGATAAAATTGTTCCCAGCTTTCTCAACAGCTAGTGAGAGGTTCAGACTAAATAAGATTGTATTACTTGGTAATGGTGTGATGTGTAAGGAGCACAAGAGAAAAAACACAAAAAAAAATAAGTTAAAGAAAGCTTCCAAAAGGAAATATTGCCATAAAGGAGACCTAAAGTTTGATAAAAGTTGACCATGACTATGACTGAGGTGGGGGGAGGGGTACAAATGGAACAAGAATATTCGGAGTCTGTTCTTTTCTGAACAGGGAACAGTAAGTGTGCCAGCATCAAGATCAAAGAGAGCACAGAGCATTCAATATGGCTGAAGATTAGGTTTTCAAAATGTGGGCCCTGTACTACAGGCATCAGCAACAGCAACAGCTCGGAGTACACTAGAAGTGCCAAGTTTAAGACCTCACATTAGACATGTGTCTCAGCTCATTTTCTGTTGTTACAGTAATACAACACTCTAGACTGGGTAACTTAAAAAGAAACAGTGTTTGAGCTGATAGTTCTGATCCATGGCCAAGGAGCTACATCCAGTGATGGCCTTCTTGTTAGCAGAGTCTGGAGGCAGCACAGGGCATCACGTGGTAAGTGATAGGGAGACAGGATGAGAGCACTTACGAAACTGGTTTCTATAGCAGATTCACTCTTTTTTCCAATTTTTATTTATATAAAAATAAACTTCATGTATTTCATATATGTAAATTTAGGAGCATAGTGATACTTCCTACCATACATTCTCTCCCACCCATGTTCCCACTCTCGCTCCTCCTCCCTTTCTAATTCTTTTTTTAGATTTTACCATACATACTTTCAGTTTATTTTATAATTATAAGATTAATCCACCACTAAGTACAGAATTCAAGATACAGGAAGAAGAAAAAAGTATTATTTTTTTCAACAATGGAGACAAGAGCTGTGCAAAAGCCATATCTCAAAAATGTCAATTTCACTTATATACATTATATTTTTGTACTCTATTAGTTACCACAGATCAGGGAAAATATATGATATTTGTCTTTTACGGACTGGCTTGTTACACTAAGTATAATGGTTTTATTGCATCCATTTCATTGTGAGAAACAGGATTTCATTCCTTTTTACAACTGAGTAGTATTCCATAGTGTGTGTGTATATATACACATTTTTTTAACCAGTCATCAGTTGATGGACATCTGGGTTAATTTAACACTTAGTGAATTGAGATGCTGTAAACACCATGGTACAGATAACTCTTTCATATGCTAATTGCATTTCCTATGGGTGAATTCCCAGGAGTGGGATGGCTAGGTCATTCCCATAGTGGGATGGCTACTTTCAGATTTCTGAGGAATCTCAATGCTGTCTTCCACAATGACTATACTAATTTACATTCCCACCAACTATGTATTAGTGTACCTTTTCCCCCACACATTCACCAGCATTCATTGATTTTGGTATCTGTTTGAGTGTCATTCTAACTGAGGGGAGGTGAACTCTCATTGTGGTTTTTATTTGCATTTCCCCAATTGCTAGTGATCTGAGCATTTTTTCATGTGTCTGTTGGTCATTTGAATTTCATCCTTTGAAAAATGCTTGTTCAAGTTTCTTGCCCATTTTGTAACTTGTTTGTTTTGTTGTTGTTGAGTTTCTTGGGCTCTTTATAGATTCTGGAAATTAATCCTTTATCAGTTACATACCTTGCAAATATTGTCTCCCATTCAGTCAGTTACCTTTTGAATTTTCAGTGCAGAAGCTTCTTAGCTTGATGTAATGCAATTTCTCTATTTTGGCTTTGTTTCCCTGTGCTTCTAGGGTGTATTCCAAGAAGTATTTGCCTATGCCAATGTCTTGCAGAGTTTCCCCAATGCTCTCCTCTAGTAAGTTCATGGTATAATGTCATAGATTTATATTGTTTGTCAATTTTGAGTGGATTTTGTATAAGATGTTATGTTGGCCAGTGCCGTGACTCAACAAGCTAATCCTCCACCTTGCAGCACCGGCACACCGGGTTCTAGTCCCAGTCAGGGCCCCGGATTCTGTCCCAGTTGCCCCTCTTCCAGGCCAGCTCTCTGCTATGGCCCTGGAGTGCAGTGGAGGATGGCCCAAGTGCTTGGGCCCTGCACTCCATGGGAGACCAGGAGAAGCACCTGGCTCCTGGCTTCGGATCAGCGCGGTTCGCCAGCTGCAGTGCGCCAGCCGCAGCGGCCATTGGAGGGTGAACCAACAGCAAAGGAAGACCTTTCTCTCTGTCTCTCTCTCTGTCTCTCTCTCACTGTCCACTCTGCCTGTCAAAAAAAAAATTATAAAAAAAAGAAAGATGTAATGTTGGGGTCTTGTATCATATTTTGCACATGGAGATGCAATTTTCCCAGCACCATTTGTTGAAGAGATTGTCCTTTCTCCAGGGATTGAGTTTAGCTCCTTTGTCAAAGATTAGTTCGCTATAGATATGTGGATTTATTTCTAGTTACTTATCTGTTCTGTTGATCTACACATCTATTTTCTCGCAGTACTAGGCTGTTTTGATGATAACAGCCCTGTAGTATGTCTTGAAATCTTTGTTTTTGTTGTATAAGTCTGCTTTACCTATAAGGGTCTCTTGTGTTTCTATATGAATTTTAGCATAATTTTTCTCCATCTGAGAAGAATGTCATTGGTATTTTGATTGGAATAGCATCGAATCTATAAATTGCTTTAGGTAGGAGGGACATTTTGATTATATTAATTCTTCCAATCCCTGAAAAAGGAAGATTTTTTCCGTTTTTTGTGTATTCTATTTCTTCCTTAATGTTTTGTAATCTTCATCGTAAAGAACTTTAACCTCTTTGGTTAAATTTATTCCAAAGAATTTTAGTCTTTTGTTGTTATTTTAGCTATTGTGAATGGTACTAACATACAAGTTCCTTCTGAATCATGGCATTGCATATTCAAAGGCTATTGATTTTTGTGTGTTGATTTTGTTTCTAGCAACTTTACCAGACTCTCTTATAAGTTTCAATAGTCTCTTAGTAGAGTGTTTTGATTTCCCTATATAGGATCCTGTCATCTGCAAACAGGGATAATTTGACTTCCTTCTTTCCAATTTGCATGACTTCATTTTCTTGCCTAATGGCTCTAAAGTTTCCATAACTATATTGAATAGCTATATTGAATAGGTGAAAATGGGCTCCCTTGTCTGGTTCTGGATCTTGCTGGAAATGCTTCCAACTTCTCCCCCATTCAGTATGATGCTGGGTGTTAGTTTGTCAGAAATGTCCTTGATTGTGTTGAGGAATGTTCCTTCTATGCCCAATTTGCTTAGAGGTTTTTTTTTTTTTTAATTAAGTGTCTTTTTTAATTTAAAGCTAACAAATTGTCTAGTTACATTTCTCCCCACCCCCAAAACCACAAACCAGGTAGTAACTGAGTCTTCTAGGCAATATACTCAAAGCTGAGAGGATTAAAAATAAGAACAAGTCCTCAGATCCAATTAAGGGAGCCCTGCTACACACAAGCTGATCAATGCCAGTGGTACTAACTGACCATGCAGCTGAAAGACATCCTAATGGGCCCACTCAGAATGTTTGTTTCAAGTAGCCTCTTTCCAGTTTCCAACTCATGAATAAAGAAAATATTTTGTAATTCTATTTCAGAAAACTTTTTGGAAGTTGTTTTATTTACAATGCCAACTTTTAAAAGATCACTCAATTTAACTGGACAATAAACCAGGCAGCAATCACTCTGTGAGAAGAGAAGAAGCCCAAAATGCCACTTTCTATCGAGAACCCACAGTTCAGTTTTATTCAGAGCAAAGTAAACAGGAACTTTCAATCATACTAGAAGAAACTCGGGTTTGGAATCTGTACTCAAACTACACATGCAGTGAGGACAATATTCTGCTAAAACAAATGATTTGCTGCTGCATTTGTCTACGTTTGCCTAATATTAACAATTATAAACAGAGCAGTGCAACTAGTATTTGGAATGATCCTTACAGTGTTACAGTGTCTGGCACAACGTTTCACTTCTCTTCACACCACTGGTTCTCTTTGTGTACCTGGGCTGCTGCTTCTTCAGTAAAGTCATTCTTGATGTCGAAGGTCTTGCGAATCTCCTCAGGAGTCTTCCCCTTGATCATATTGGCAACAGTCTTGCACATAACGTCCAGCAAACCTTTGATGTCTAAGTAGTTTGCAGCCAGAATAAGCTCAAAAAGTATTCCTTGGTCAACTTTCAGGAATTCCTGGTCCCAAACAGGGATATCATCCGTTCACTTTTCTTTGTTTTCATCGTTGTCAGGAGGAGGAGGGTCATCCTCGTGGTGGGTGCACCACTGAATGACCTTTCTTAATACTGCTGCATTAACATTTGGTAGAGGCACAGGGTCATCATCTCCTTCATCATCCATCCCCAAATCTTCCAACATGGTCTTGATAGTCACAGACTGTTTGGCAATTTCTACATCAACTTCAAAAATCTCTCCATCAGAACTCTGCAACTTTATTGAAGGCATGGTGTTCAGGTTTGAGGAGATGGCGGGCCGGAGGCTGATGAGAGAGGGGCGGCGTCAATGCAAGAAGAAGAGAAAGGCAAACGACAAGGCCACTGCCTGCTTAGAGTTTTTATCATGAAAGGATGTTGTATGTTATAAAATGCTTTCTCTGCACCTGTTAATTGTATGGTTTTATTCTTCAACTTGTTAATATGATGTATCACATCTGCTGGTTTGCATATTTTGAACCATCCCTACATACCAGAGATAAATCCTACTTGATCCAGGTGAATAATCTTTCTGTTGTGTTGTTGGATTTGATTAGCTAGTATTTTGTTGAGGATTTCTGCATCTATGTTCATCAGACTTATTGGTCTGTAGTTCTCTTTCTTTGTTGAACCTTTTTCAAAAAGGTTTTGGAATTAAGGTGATGTTTGCTTCATAGATGGAGTTAGGGAAGATTCCCTCACTTTTAGGTATTTTGAATAGCTTGAGAAGAATTGGAATTAGTTCTTCTTTCCAAGCCTAGTGGAATTCAGCAATGAAGTTATCAGGTCCTGAGCTTTTCTTTGTTGGAAGGGTGTTTATTGCTAATTCACTATCAATCTTGATTACTATTCTGTTTAGGTTTTCTATGTATTCATGGACTCATATTTGGTAGACTATATTTGTCCAAGAATCTATCCTTTTCTTATTGATTTTCTAATTTGTTGACATCTAGCTATTTGTAGTAATTCCTGATGATTCTTTTTATATCTGTGGTATCCACTCCTTTTTCATCTCTTATTTTATTGGGCCTTTATTTATTTGGGCCTATAGTGTATCAATTATGTTTTGTTTAAAAAAAAAGAAGAGAGAAACAGCTCTTCATTTCCCTGATCTTTTTTTATTTCAATTTTATTTCTTCTCCAATTGTAATCATTTCTTTCCTCCCAATAATTTTGGGTTTGGTTTGTTGTTGTTTTTCTGGGCAGACTCACTTTTGAGATAACTCATTAATCTATTAATTCATTCATGGAGACATATCCCTGAATACCTGTTTGTTTGGTTTTTTTAATATTTAATTTATTTATTTGAAATACAGACTTACAGAGAGAGGTAGAGACACACAGAGAGAGAGAGAGAGACAGAGAGAGACAGAGACAGAGAGGTCTTCCATCTGCTGGTTCACTCCCTAAAAAGCCACAATGACCAGAGCTGAGCTGATTCAAAGCCAGGAGCCAGGAGCTTTCTCCAGGTCTCCAAAGCAAGTGCAGGGACCCAGGCACGTGGGCCATCTTCTACTGCTTCCACAGGCCATAGCAGAGAGTTAGAAGTGGAGCAGCCAGGACTCGAACCGGCTCCCATATGGGATGTCGGCATTGCAGGCTGGGGCTTTAACCCACTGTGCCACAGCACCCGACCCCCTGATCATCTCTTAAACATCCCACCTGTTAATCTCTCAAAATGGGGATTAATTTTCAACATGTTTCTTTAAAAAAATTTCTTCTTCTTATTTGAAAGTCTGAGTTACAGAGATAGAGAGGGAGAAATATAAATAATCCATCCTCCTGTTCACTCCCCAATTGGCCGCAATGGCTGGAGCTGGGCTGGCTGGTCCAAAGCCAGGAGCCAGGAGCTTTTTCTGGGTTTCCCATGTGGATGCAAGGGCCCAAGGACTTGGGGCTGCTTTCCCAGGCACATTAGCAGAGTGCTGGATTGGAATTGGAGTAGCCAGGCCTCAAACCAGTGCCCATAAGGGATGTTGGTGTCACAGGTGGCAGCTTTACCCACTATGCCACAGCACCAGCCTCCCTCAACCTAAGTTTCAAAGAGGACAAACCTTTAGTAACCTACTAAAATTCTGAGGGCAATACCGAGTATTTTGCTGTGAAAACCCTTCCAAGTGATTCTGATTCACACTCTAGTTAGAGAGAATAAGTTTTATCCTTGAGTACAAGGTCAAGCATAAGGAATGATGGGTATAATGATCTTAGTACAAAAAATATAAGACATGAGGCTTTGGGGAGCCATGGAATGTCATCCCTTATCTTGCCACTGAGGCTCAAACATGCTGAGTTGATTTTATTTTTGTTTTCAACTCCCCATAGTTTTAGAAACAAGCAAGCCAGTCAAATTAAGCTTAGCATAACTGATTTCCTAGAACCATTGCTAACACATCTAATTACTTCCTTGCTTTCAGTTTATTCATACTAAAAATAAAGAATAAAACTTTCCAAAAATATTTTTTCATAGTCACTCCTGTAGCTGTCATATCTTCCATTTCCCAGAGGTTACTGTAGCCCTCAGATTTCACCTTCCAAAAGTGCTGGAATTTTGAGTATTATCAATATGAATTCAAACACATGCTTGCTCTTGCCCCCCATGTAAGCCTGAATATCTCTTCTAAATGGTTCATATTTGCTCTCTAGACTTTAAAAATACAGTAAAGTATAAACTGTTTGCCAAAGCCTCCTGGGAATGCTGGGATAAATAATCCCATAACAAACTTTCATAGAAAATTAGTTTGAGAAATGCTGAAAAGTAAGCTATCTGAAAATTTCATGGATCTAGACAGTACAGAGGTAAAAGCGATCTTTCAGCAAAGCTGAGTTAGACACCAAGACTAATATGCCACACAAAAGTGCTACTGACTTTTCTCAGGCTGGATCACATCGTTGTATATTCTAATTGGTAAAAGCAAAATGATACTTTCAATTAGGCTACATGAGACTTAGCCTGTTGCTGCAGGGGGGTTCTCCTCTAAACCTTTATTCTTCACCAATAAAAATAAAGGGAGTATGTTAGAATAAATTCCTTTACTCTAAATGTGAAGAACTTTCTTGTGAAGTCTGAAACGGCACCCAAGCTCTGCCATTCCCCAGGTATCAGGAGCCACAGAAGACAGTTGAATAAATTACAGCTTTGGTTTCCTCATGAGACTATAAATTTATTCATTCACTTGTGCAGTCATTCATTCAACAAATATTATGGGTATCCACTGCATTCTAAGTGCTGTTCTACATGCTAGGGATTTAGCAGGAATAGACTAAAACCTCTTCTATCCTGGAGGTGACATTCTAGAGTTCTACACTTCCCTCTGTGTTCCTGCTGAGGTCCCTCCCACAATCAGCCTGTTACATAGAAAACTCCATAGTAGATTCTGTGTCCCAGGAAACTCATCTCACACAGACGATTAGAGGTGATCTCGAAAAGAGTAAAGCTGAAATGGAGACTAAGCAGTTCCTGCTTCCTAATATAACAAATGTCCATGTAGCATCTGACAAATGGAACAAATGATGATTAAATGTTAACTGTCACTGTAATTCTAATTGTTTCTGCAAACTAGGCAGCTGGCAAAAGCTCCATGTAGGAGGGATTTGCCTGGGCCCTGAAGAGACCCAGGAAAGGATATAAATAAACAGGAAGAAGTAAGCTTTTCATGATGGCAATTGATTCATGACATTCACAGATAAATGAAGAGCTAAACTGCTTAAGAAGAATGCTGAAAAAGCTCAAACTTTGTCTTAACCCTGAACTTCAATATTGACTCTATCACTTTCTAAATTTAAGTGAGTATGATTGTGAGCAAGTCGTTAACCACACTGTGCCTCAGTTTCCACATCCAGAAATAAGGATAAGAATATCACCTGCTTTCTAGTATTCTTGCGGTTACGCAGGGAGTCAATGCATATAAAGTGCTTTGCAGAGTATCCAGTATTCATGTGATTAAAAGTCAATATTTTTAATATTGACATTGATATTAATTTCCAATCCTAGAAGTCCATTCTAAAAACTAGAAGATTGTATTTATAAAACAGTGTCATTTATTGTCTTCTTGCATGTAGGTGTTCTACAAAAACGATCAAGTCTTTTTGTAATTATCTTTCACATTTATTTTTCATACATATTAGCATACTCTTAAGACTGCTTGGCTAGTCTTGGTGTTAGTTTTGTTTAATGTATAAGGTGACAGATAAGGTTGTCAAAATCAAGATGTGCACCCTCTAGAGACATAAGCACTAGGAAACTGGACTTAGCCAAGGAGGCTCCACATTTGAACTCATGAGTTACCAAATAACCAGTACACTAGGCAAATCATACAGCTTCCATCAAACAGTTGCAGTAGTAGCACACTGTGGACCCAGGAACACTGTCCATCTGGTCTATATGCTAGTCAAATATGTAAATATTGATTGATTGTGTTTGAGATAATTAAGACATAAAATGTCTCAACAAAACAGACAGTATAGCATAGTGATTAGAAGCTCAAACTCTGGAACTGGACTTTATTTAAGTTCTTGTCTACCATTTGTGTGACCATGGAGAAGCTGACTAATTTCTCTGTATCTCAGTTCCTTCATTTATAAAATAGAGATACTGATATTCCTATATCATATAATTGCTGTGAAGGCTAAATTGGTTAATGTGTGTGAAGTGTTTAAAACTGTGAGTGGTACATGTAAGCGCTCCAGGAATATTTGTTTTTATAATAATTCTATTCTTCTTGTGGGAGACACTCCTTCACTAAGTCTAACATGATTTTGGCATTATCCTGTGCTTTGAATCAGCTGTTACTCATCTCCTTAAAGAAAAAGGAAATAATTTAAAAATAATAAGAATAATATAATTCCAGAAAGAGACAGCCCCCCCTCCCTTAGGGCACCTTCTGTGGAATCCCCTGCGGTTTTCAACTAGAAATGAAAACCTTTACATATTTGTCTTAGTCTGTTTTTTGTTGCTTTAATTAAATACCCAAGACTGGATAGTTTATAAAGAATAAAAGTGTATTTGACTCACTGTTCTGAAGGCTGGGAGTTCAGTAACATAGCACCAGCATCTGCTCAGCCTCTCAGGAGGGCTTCTTGCTGCATTGTAACGGGCCAGGGAGAATTACAGGGACACAAAGCAAGCATCACAGCTTATGTCTCTCTCTCTCTTCTCAGAAAGCTATGAATGCCATCATGGGGGACCTACCTTTATGACCTCTTCTAATCTTAAAGGCCCCACCTCCAAATACTATCAGTAGATGAATTTGAGGATTATATTTCCAACACAAAAACTTTTGGGGGACACATTTAAGCCATAGTAGTACTCCTAGCTACCCCCTCATCATGTAGTTTTCAAAATTAGTCACCTAGCTGATATCCTTGCACAGAAATGAAGTAATCCGAAGAAAAGAAAACTTAGCTGTATATTGAAAACAGAATAGGTATTAGTTATGCTATTACTTCTTGAATATAAGCACAGAATATCTTATTTGAGGAAGGATTTCACTTTTTCACATTATCAGATGGATGCATCTGATGGGACTTTTGGTAATGTTTGAGCTCTTATAGAATCACACTTCTGCATTGCACAATATAGAATTCTCCATTCTTTTCTAAATTAATCCAGGATTCCTAGCAGGCAAACAGAGCACCAAGTGGGAATATACCGAAGAGACTTGAGGTTATCCAATTAGTCTTAGCCCAGTTTTTTCTTTCTTATGTTCTTTACTGAAGCTCAAAATGCTTTTTGAATCCTTCTAAATTGTTGACAGCTAATTCTTGTCCATTAGAGACTCAGTTCTCACTGTTCATATGTACTCATCTTAGGAGTTACACCTTTTTAAAACTAGTTAGCTGTCTTTTTGTTGTTTCCTCTCTTCATCCTGCATAAGTGCCCACCGGGGTGATAGATTTCAAACTGTATTAAACAAAAGAATGCAGTTAAGATATCCAATTTAATGCCTTTAGTGTTTTTCTTTCTTAAAAAAAAGCAAGTTATGGGGCCAGTGCCGTGGCTCACTAGGTTAATTCTCTGCCTGTGGCGCCGGGATCCCATATGGGCACCGGGTTCTAGTCCTGGTTGCTCCTCTTCCAGTCCAGCTCTCTGCTCTGGCCCGGGAAGGCAGTGGATGATGGCCCAGGTGCTTTGCCCTGCACCTGCATAAGAGACCAGGAGGAAACACCTGGCTCCTGGCTTCAGATCGGCGCAGAGCGCCGGCCGTGGCGGCCATTTGGGGAGTGAACCAACGGAAGGAAGACCTTTCTCTCTGTCTCTCTCTCTCACTTTCTAACTCTGCCTGTCAAAATAAAAAAATAAAAATAAAAATAAAGCAAGTTATTTACCTTTCTATTTCCTTCTGGCTGAAATTCAGCAATATTCTTAAGGGTTATAAAATTGTATCATTTATAATCAGACTTTACCCTGTTCTTAAGGTTATTAGTAGAAGTAGATAAAATGAATCTGTTAAGCCTTTATGCAAAAAAAGCACTTCTGCATATGAAACTGTGTATGTTACCATTTTCACAGTGCCCTTCTGCTCCAGATAGAAAGGGAAACTTTATTAGAAAGCAAGATGAAAACAAGAAAGCAAGAAAGAAATAAAGAAAAGGAAGTAAACAGAAAACTGATGTGGGTTATTGTATCTTTGCATTGATAAGTGACTTCTAGAAGCCTCTAAAAGCCCCAAAATTTGGCCGGTGCCACGGCTCACTAGGCTAATCCTTCGCCTTGCGGCGCTGGCACACCGGGTTCTAGTCCCGGTCAGGGCACTGATCCTGTCCTGGTTGCCCCTCTTCCAGGCCAGCTCTCTGCTATGGCCTGGGAGTGCAGTGGAGGATGGCCCAAGTGCTTGGGCCCTGCACCCGCATGGGAGACCAGGAGAAGCACCTGACTCCTGGCTTCGGATCGGCGCGATGCGCCGGCCGCAGCAGCCATTGGAGGGTGAACCAACAGCAAAAAGGAAGACCTTTCTCTCTGTCTCTCTCTCACTGTCCACTCTGCCTGTCAAAAAAATAAAATAAATAAATTTTAAATTTTTTTTTAAAAAAGCCCCAAAATTTACATAGGTAAGGAGAGATGGGGCAGTCCCAGTTAGTCCATGACTTGGAAGCATCCTCTGTGTAATATTCTTGATAGTTTACACCATGGGAACTGGGAGATAGCAAACAAATCTCAGGAAAATGAAAACAATAGCAAAATGGTTTTTGTTAATCTTCAAAAGATGAACAATGTAAAAATGTTCATTTAAAACTAGATAAATGTTCCTCTATTACTGGGGGGAAAATGGAAAAGAAAAAACACTTAGCACATGAATTCATCAAGCAAATAAGTATATGGAATTTAGAAATTTTTCTCATAATCTGTTTTTTATGAGTAAGGTTTTTTTAAAATATTTATTTATTTGAAAGTTAGAGTTACAGAGAGGCAGAGGCAGAGAGAAAGAGAAAGAGAGAGACAGAGAGAGAGAGAGAGAGCTGTTCCATATGCTGGTTCACTGCACCCATGCGAAGCCAGGAGCCAGGAGCTTCTTCCAGGTCTTCCACATGGGTGCAGGGGCCCAAGGACTTGGGCCGTCTTCCACTGCTTTCCCAGGCCACAGCAGAGAGCTGGATTGGAAGTGGAGCAGCCAGGACTCGAACCGGCGCCCATATGGGATGCTGGTGCTTCAGGAGCAGCTTTACCTTCTACGCCACAGCACTGGCCCTTCTCATAGTATCCTAAGAGGGGCTGGAAATGACCTCTGTTACATCTTTTGTTAATCATCCAGAATTTTGTTTAACGGAATATTCTCAAACATATGTATACATATAATCTAAGTCACTGACATCACTTACTAGGGAATGGGGACAAATTTAATGTTCTAGAAAAGAAACTAATGTTTTAAGCAATGACAAACATGTCTTTCCCTCTCCATACTCTATCATACTTAAATTCTCCTTAATTTTTATAAAGATGTTTTCTCAAAAAGTTTGATTAATAAACATAGAAATGTTGATTTTAATTTCCATATTTCAAAACACATTAGGACCAGAAAACAGAATCTCATTTTGAAAATTATTATTAGAGATACAGCATGTGTGCACCATCTTTGCCTCTAAGATTTTTGGTAGCAGCCAGAGAATAAAACTAATGACATGCTCATGAAGCCCAAATGCCATAGGAAAGACATGTAGAGGGCATTGAGGTTAATGGCTTTAAGCTAGGCTTAATCAACAAGTGCAGTTTAATTTTTTTTTTTTCATGTGATGTTTTCTGACCACAAACTTTGACAGATCCAAGGTCAAGTGTAACTAGCTGAAGATGATTTTTTCATGGTGGGAGTAAATAGAGGGAGAAAGGAAGTTACAGAATCCATTCCATGCCTAGTTACTTCAAAAGAGAAAATATAGATAAAAGTGAATGCTTCAGATGGTAAGAAGAGAATCATCTACAGATTTCTTCTCTATATATTTTGTCTATTCACTGCTTAAAATTAGAATACCCTAATGTGACCATTTTACTGCAGGTATAAAATACTGTAGGAGCTGGGTTAAGTAGAGTGGTGCAAAAATGTCCCAGACTATACTTCAAAAAGCATTGAAACAAAAACCCTAGAAAACTCACAAAACAAAGGCAATCAATCTTTTCCTTGACACACACAGCCCGTTTCCTGAGTTCTGCCCTCTAAAAATTCATTTTACCTGTATCTGTGCTCATTTAGGAAAAAGGTGTCTGTGGATTACAAGGTCGCATTTACTTTAGTTTCAACCGTGCACCAAAACCACCAGTCTGAATCCTCATTCTAAAGTCCTGAACGAAAGAGGGAATGTGATTGGTCAAGTTGGGGGCAGATCTCCATCACTAACCCCGCTCAGGTGGTTGTGTCCTGGAGACAGAGAGAACAGCGTTGCAAGGCCCTGCTCTGCAAGGAGGCCGTGTTCAGAGACAGGGCTGAACAGACATCACAGAGGATGCTTATTAAGAATTTTGAAGTTAGTCTTTCATAAAAGCTTAGAACACAATTCAAAGAGTATAATGATAAGATGGAGATATAGAAATCTTTCTACCTTAAAAACTGAGAAGCCCAAAAAATGTTTTGCCAAGGTGAAAATAAAACCTCACCATGCTTGTGCTGAAATGGACTGGAGGCAAAGCTAAGATTATCCTTAGGAAGCAGATTTGAATGTGCTCCCACAATTAGACACACTCTAGATGGGAAGCCCAGAATCTCACACCACATGATATCATGAAAAAAAGATGATTCTGGCCTGGAAAATTTTCAAAGCAGGTGTTCCGAGTCATCAAAAAGAAACTGGAGGAGTAATGTTCCCATGAAAGAAGTTTTATTGAGCTGCACAGTTCTGTACCATGCTTCCTTGGATGAGCTGTGGAAAAAGTATGCTTGCACAAATGGAAATAGCTTGTCTCATTGTGTAGGGTTTTGATCAATTACCTTTTGTCTGCCAAAGAAAATGATTTTAGTTTTGACAAGGTTCGTGATGCTCAATTCTTTCTGGCAGAAATAGGATAGCAGCATTATTTGTATCCTGAAATCAATTCTGGTTGTTGAAAATTAAACACGTACCATCAGCAACTAGGAAGAGGTTTATCTTTCATCTACCATGATGGCAAGCACCCAGCTTCTCTAAAATTGGTATTACATGGTGAAGATACTCATTTAAAAATAAATAATATGCATTATTCTGATGCCTAGCTTTCTTTTCCTCCTGGTTTGTGTTAAAGCAGACCAGAGGATGCAAGTCAAGGGAGTGCCCGTGTCCCATCTCTAATCTTCGGTGGCCTGAACTACAAGTCTATAGTCACAGGCATGTTCTGTAGTAGTTTTTCTAAGGTAGACAATGCCCATGAGGACAATTATATTCTCACTTTAAAACTTTCTTTCCCTTTGGTCTGAAAGGGAGGTTTTTTCTACTTACTGTATACTTCGATGATGGCGAAGTGAATCTAGCTATGAGATTATTATTTAAGCTCTTATTTTGGCTATGCTATTTCAGAAAAATGTTAGCCATCTCTTTTATAAGGTCTAAAGATTAAATTGTGTGTCCTACAGATTCCTTCATAATAGAATTAGTTTCCTACCTTGAAGAGAATAGAGAAATGAAAGAACAAGTTGGGCTTAGAATAGAGAAATGAGGGAGCAAGTCCTAGATCGCTTGCTGACAATAACAATATCACATGAATACTTAGCAAACCGTTTCAACCATTAGATAACAACTTAAGAAAACATTTACCAGAAGGTCGAATGCCTTCTATAAATTTTAAGAATCATGTATTTGGAAACACCTCTTAAATATCTAATATGGTGTAGTTTGTTTAACCAGTAAACTTAAGCACAACCATATAAAATGTTTTTAGTTTCTTTCTACCAACAAGTTTAAAACCTATGATACACAGATTCAGGTCACACAAATTAAAATGTATCTTTGATTGATTTTAGCAGCTTAAATTTATGGACAATCTTATCTATAAGCCATTTAAAATAAAACTCTTAATAAAATTTCCCCATGTGGACATACAATATGTACACACATATAACATAGCATAATAGACCAATATAGCAATTTTAATAATAGCTTTTAAAATCTTTAACTCTTTTTGTAGATTGCCAAATGATTTGAATTGCTTTTTGTTTTTAGTAACCTCAGTTAACCATACTTTCAGTTGGTACTGTTAATACATTATTGGCTTCATCTGTTTACAGAGCCATCCCAAAGTACTGAATACAATAGAAGTGGCTGGAAAAAGTCCATAGGAACCTATAGGAGGACAGCTAAACACAGAACCAACAATGCTTTAGTTTTTGAGCAGCAAATCATATATAACTGTGGATGACAAAAGACTTTACATTGCCATGTTTAAAATTATAAACTCATCAACCAACAAGAGGCAAGCAATGGGTGGCAGGCCTATTAATGGCTGATCTGTACAGTGATCTGCCCTCAAGGAGACCCAACAGGCCAGTCCACTGCAGTGGCTTTCAATGTGGTAAGCCTGGGCTTCAGCAGAAGTCAGCTTGTGAAGAGCCCTGGCAGCTCTGCCAAGAGTTGGATCACTGGTAATGGACCTGCCCTGGAGTCGAAGGATGCCCAGGTCAGAGCCACAGATCTTATTGGCTCTAAGCTGAAAAGCCCTTCACTCAGCCCAACTTCCAAAGTGACCACTGCAGCTGAGGGGATGGTCAAGTAGGGTCAGCAACATTGCAGGCAGAACTGTACATTTCTTGTTAGAGATGCCCCCTGCCTTTACCTGGCCAGCTCTCCTCCCAGCCCAGCCAAGTAATGAAAGTCAACAGAGTGCCTTCCCCTAGGAGGTTCACACCTCCCTTAGGATATACCCCATGTGCAGAGATAGGTAGGTCTGGGCCTCTTAACTTACAAGGCCTAAAGCCCACCAGATTATTATCAAGCCCCTTCTATCAGGTTCTATTTGCCTCTCAATCAGAAAAATTACTTGTAGCTTAGACAGCACCTTTCTTAGCTCCTCTAATAATGACTCTGTCCTTTGTTCTAGACCCTGTCTAGCACACTTGGGCCTCATTCCTTTGTAATCATAACCTCTACTCTACCACCAATGGCTCTACTCCCAACCTGTGTGTACTGATGGTCCTCTTCCCCACTTAATGCTGTATAATTGTTCAAACCTGGTAAATGCCACTCTTAGGATCATTGGTTACTATCCTCACTCTGTCTTTTATGACCTTGTCTAAATATGATCAGAGTCGGCAAACTTGGAAGGCTTCCATAGCTTTGGCAACTCATGACAACAGCCTAGGGTGGTTACTGGCGCCATAAACTAGAGTGTCAATTTGTTGTTTCAACAACAGGAGCCACTGTGCACTTGCTCCTCATGTGGGATCTCTGTCCTTAATGTGCTGTACATTGTGATTTAATGCTGTAACTAGTACTCAAACAGCATGTTTCACTTTGTGTTTCTATGTGGGTGCAAACTGTTGAAATCTTTATACTAAATTGATCTTCTGTATATAAAGAGAATTGAAAATGAATCTTGATGCAAATGGAAGGGGAGAGGGAGTGGGAGAGGGGAGGGTTGCGGGTGGGAGGGAAGTTATGGGAGGGGGAAGCCATTGTAATCCATAAGCTGTACTTTGGAAATTTATATTCATTAAATAAAAGTTAAAAAAATAAATAAATAAATAATATGCATTATTCTTTTATATTTTATGTTGAATGGATAAGTCAGGAAATTTCATCCCTTTAATTCAACTCTTTATTTTCTTAAGGTTTTTTTATTCATTTATTTGAGAGATAGAGTTATAGACAGAGAGAGGCAAAGACAGAGAGAAAGGTCTTCCATCTGCTGGTTTACTCTCCAGATGACTACAATGGCTGGAACCAGGCCAATCAGAGCCCAGGAGCCAGGAGTTTTTTCAAGGTCTTCCATTTGGGCCATCTTCTACTGCTTTCTCAAGCCATAAACAGAGCTGGATATAAAGGGGAGCAGCCGGGACATAAGCCAGCGCCACAGCCAGAGATTTAGCATACTACGCTCCAATGCTATCCCCTAATTTAACTTTTAAAAAAGAAAAGATTTATTCATTTATTTGATGGGCTTAGGGGTAGAAAGAGAGAGAGAGAGACCTTCCATTTGGGGATTCATTCCCCAAATGCCCATGGTATCAGCGAGAGTTGGGCCAGGCTGAAGCCAGAAACAAGGAATTCCATCCAAGTCTCTCACGTGGGTGGCAGGAACCCTAGTGGTTGGGCCATTAACTTCTGCCTCCCAGTGAGATTAGCAAGAAGCTGAATTGGAAGTTTACTAGCCCAGTCTCCAGCTCGTCCTCTGGGATACAGGATGTTGGCATCCCAAGCAGCAGCTTAACCCACTGCTCCACGACACCCACCCCAGTTCAACTTTTAAGAGATATTTACCCCCACATTTGCAGATGCTGATACTATGCCTCGATTTTCACTTAATTTGATTCCCCAGGCAATGAAGTAAAAATCTAGTGAAAGATCAATATGAATAACAATTTTATTTTCTTGAAAATAATAGTAAGTAGCAGGGTAATGCTATGACTCAAACTACCTTGTTAGTAATACAAAGTATGTATCTCATAGACTTCAGACATGTGGTTTGAGGAGAAACATGACATAAATAACACAGGGAACTGTGAGAGTGATGGAACCACAGTTTTCTGGCACTGTAGGGTGGATTCTTTTAAAAAGAGAGTGACTCCCTTTGAATCTCTCCAGAGCCAATCCTGGTGATCGGTAATATTTAAGATAAATAATTTTGGTGTTCCTTAGACTGGATTTCAGTAAATGATCCAAAATATTACCTTAGAACTTACTAATTTTCAGAGGGTAATAAAATATTTTGGCATAAAGCCATGGCTAGTCACTGTTAGATGCCTGGGATTTAAATTACTTGAGGCAATCTACTTGGATCGATAAAGCTAAGAGAAATTGAACTCCAGCATTGATGCTTATCTGTGTATCCATAAATACGTCTACTAAAGCCATATACCAGATAACTGCAGCCTCAAATCTGTGTTGTCATCCTGTGAAAATTAAGGAGAAGACTTACATGGACCTTAATTTATTTAGCTTCAGTACTTTGGTGGTAATGAGTTTATAATTAGATAGTTTGAAAACAGGGAGATTCTCTCACATTCTGATTTTAACATGTTGTCTTGCTAAACTTGCCAGAAATGTTGTCTGCTCATTTGATTATATTTTTGGGGTTTTTTGTTTGTGTATTTCTTTATCTACACAGTTTCATTAAATCAATACATGAGGTCCATTAACCATTGAAAAGACAGGGCTGATTTCCCACCTGAAGCTATCAGTCTCTTAAAGAGAAAATAAATCAAAATCTCTCCTGACAGAACACTGAGCGTTCTCTGTATAGCAAAGCATTGTTTTAGAATAGTAAAAATCATCTGCACTCCATTTCTTCATAGCCTTCCAATCCTATTCATTCAGTCATGAAGCTAACTGAAGAGGTTCTGTTTAGCATCAGAATAAAAAAAAATCATAAAGTTCAGAAATATCCAGTTCAAGAAACAAAATGATAACTTACTAGTTCCAAGTTTAGAAAAATTAAGACCTATTTATCTTCCACTTTCTCTTTTAGTTATGTTAGTATTTGGACGATACTTAAAGGTTGATTGAAAATAGATTTAAAACGTAGCTTTACTTTGGTACAAAATTTCTTTTTGAAATCTATGCATAAGTTTTTTTTAAAGATTTTATTTATTTATTTGAGAGGTAGAGCCACAGACAGATGTAAGTTTTTTAACACTCTTATAAATGTGTCTTTTTTAATGAGTGTTCCATTCCTTTTTTATGTTTATTACTTTTCATACTAATTTTTTAACATTTGGCCACATTCACTTCATATGTGGACACTATATACATACACATATATACTACTTTTCTTGAAAACAGAGATACTAATCTCATAAAGTGAGAGGTACATAATAATGATATAATGTAGAGAAAGATGGGTATATTGCCATGTACATGATATGATTTGGTGAAGCAATATTTAGAACTATATGCCAAATGATATGACATCCACACACTTTTTATACTCTGTATATTAATTACTACAAATAAGAGAAAACATATTTGTCTTTCTGCATTTGGCATATGTCATTATACTGATCTCCAGTTCTATGTATTTGGGTGCAAATTTCAGGATTTTATTCTTTTTTATGGCTGAGTAATGTTTCATCATTGTATGTATACCACATTTTCTTAATCCAATCAGTTTATGTAAATCTAGGTTGCTCCTATATTTTAGCTACTGTGAATTGAGCTACTATAAGCATGACAGTGCAAATATGTCATTCTTTTTTTTTTCATTTATTAAACTTTTCTTTAATGAATATAAATTTCCAAAGTACAGCTTATGGGTTACAATGGCTTCCCCCCTCCCATAACTTCCCTCCCACCCGCAACTCTCCCCTTTCCCGCTCCCTTTCCCCATCCATTCATATCAAGATTCATTTTCATTTCTCTTTATATACAGAAGATCAGTTTAGTATATATTAAGTAGAGATTTCAACAGTTTGCCCCCACATAGCAACACAAAGTGAAAAAATACTGTTGGAGTACTAGTTATAGCATTAAATAACAGTGTACAGCACATTAAAGACAGAGATCCTACATAATATTTTTTAAAAAATTAATTAATTTTCTATGCCATTTCCAATTTAACACCAGGTTTTTTTTTTTTTTCATTTCCAATTATCTTTATATACAGAAGGTTGATTCTGTATATAATTAGTAAAGATTTCATCAGTTTGCACCCACACAGAAACACAAAGTGTAAAAATACTGTTTCAGTACTAGTTATAGCATCACTGCACATTAGACAACACATTAAGGACAGATCCCACATGAGATGTAAGTACACAGTGACTCCTGTTGCTGACTTAACAATTTGACACTCTTGTTTATGGTGTCAGTAATCTCCCTAGGCTCTAGTCATGAGTTACCAAGGCTATAGAAGCCTTTAGAGTTCACCGACTTTGATCTTATTCCGACAGGGTCATAGTCAAAGTGTAAGTTCTCTCCTCCCTTCAGAGAAAGGTACCTCCTTCTTTGATGGTCCATACTTTCTGCTGGGATCTCACTTGCAGAGATCTTTCATTTAAGTCTTCTTTTTTTTTTTTTTTTTTCTTTTCCATGGTGTCTTGGCTTTCCATGCCTACAATACTCTCATGGGCTCTTCAGCCAGATCTGAATGCCTTAAGGGCTGATTCTGAGGCCAGAGTGTTGTTTAGGACATCTGCCATTCTATGAGTCTGCTGTGTGTCCCTCTGTTTCCAAAATGGTTCTACCAATTTGCATTCCCACCAACAATGTATTGGAGTACTCTTTTCTCCACAGTCTCACCAGTTTTTGAGTTTTGGATAATAGCCATTCTAGCTAGAATGCAGGAGTGCTCCAAGGTGGGTTTTATTTGCATTTCCTTTATGGCTAGTGATCCTGAGCATTTTTTCATGTGTCTGTTGGCCTTTTGTGTTTTATTCTTTGAAAAATGCTTCTCCATTTCCAGTCCTCATTTCTTAACTGGATTGCTTGCTTCGTAGTTGTTGATTTTCTTAAGCTCCTTATATATTCTGGATATTAATCCTTTACTTAATAGATAACTTGCAAATATTTTCTCCCATTTCTCCATTAACAATTTGTTAATTGTTTCCTGTGCAAAACTTCTTAGGTTGATGTAAACCCATTTGTCTATTTTTGTTATTATTGACTATGATTTGGGAACCTACCCAAGAAATCTTTGCCTAGGCCAATGTTTTGCAGCATTTCCCCTATATTTCATTCTAGTAATTAGATGGTTGCAGGTCTTAAGTTTAGATCCTTCATCCATTGTGAGTTGATTTTTTCCACAAAAGGGTATAAGGGAGGGTCTTGTTTAACACTTCTGCTTATAGAAATCCAATTATCCCAATATCATTCATTGAAGAGACTGTCCTTTTTTCCAGGGAGTGATTTTAGCTCATTTATCAAAGATCAGTTCCTTGTAGATACATGGGTTAACTTCTGGGACTTTGGTATCTGTTCCTTGGTTTATATGCCTATTTTTATGCCAATCCCAAACGGTGTTGATGATAATAGATAGCCCTGTAGGATGTCTTTAAATCTGGTATTGTGATGCTTCTGACTTTGTTTTGATAGTTTAAGATTGTTTTGGCTATTTGAGCTCATCATGTTTCTATATGAGTTTTAGTATTTGTTGCTCCTGTGTTTGTGAAGAATGAAATTTTGATGGCAATTGCATTCATCTATAAATCATTTCAGAAAGTATGGACATTTTAATGATATTAATTCTTCTAATACATGAACAAGGAACATTTCTCAATTTTATTATATCCTCTTCTATTTCTTTCATTAATGTTTTGTGATTTTCATTGTAGATATCTTTCACATCCGTGGTTAAATGTATCCCAAGATATTTAATTTCTGTAGCTATTTTAAATGGGAATAATCTTTTAAGTTCTTCCTCAGCCAGAACATTATTGATATATAAGAATTCTATTGATTTTTGTGTGTTGATTTAATATCCTGTAATTTTGCCAAATTCTCTAACTTTGGTTCCTATACATGGAGAACCCATGTCTTTGCAAATAGGGGCATTCTGACTTCCTCTTTTCTAATTTGTATCTCTTTCATTTCTTTTTCTTCTATAATTCCTCGGCTAACATACATAGTTTTTTTTTTTTCTTTTTTTTTTTTTTTTTTGACAGGCAGAGTTAGTGAGAGAGAGAGAGAGAGAGAAAGGTCTTCCTTGTTGCCGTTGGTTCACCCTCCAATGGCCGCTGTGGCCGGCGCATCATGCTGATCCGAAGCCAGGAGCCAGGTGCTTCTCCTGGTCTCCCATGTGGGTGCAGGACCCAGGCACTTGGGCCATCCTCCACTGCCTTCCCGGACCATAGCAGAGAGCTGGCCTGGAAGGGGGGCAACCGGGATAAAATCCGGCGCCCCAACAGGGACAAGAACCCGGTATGCCAGCGCCACAAGGTGGAGGATTAGCCTGTTAAGCCATAGGTTTTTATAATAGGCATTTCACAGACTTTTTGAGGATACCCTGTATACATGAATTTCACTTTTTTTCTCAACAAAACAACCATTTTAATCCCATTTCCATGAAGTTTTTGAAACACTTCCATACATACAAATTCCTAATTCATTATATTGAATAGGACTTTCATCTTCAAGTGACAAAAAACAAACTCATTTAATGAAAAGTTCGTTTTATCATTTAACTGAGAAGTCAAGGGAGTAGTGAAAGACTGAAGACAACCCCTCTCTCTGTCTCATGTTTTCTTCAATAATTTCTGTCTCAGTTTTGTTTTCCTGTGTATTCAATTTATCTTCAGGTAGTGTCTTCTCTTATATTTGCAGGAGCTAGTATCTCCAGCAAAAATTGCAGTTTTTTGTAAACTCACATCTCTTTCTCTACTCTTAACCTGAGTATTAAAATAACTTGAGAAAAGCATAAGCACATTGATTGAATTCAATTTAGTTTTTTTTTGGGGGGGGGAGGTAAAATAGCAAGGTTTATTAGGAAGGAACATCTGTAAGGACGGATGGGCACCTCTCCAGACAGAGCCTGAGAGACTGGGGGGGGGGGGGGGAGGAAGGAGGGAGGTTACAGGTTACATGATCTACCATTTGCCTGTCTCTTCAACTTCTGCTTCTGCATTTGGTCTAAGTCAAACATCTCAAAGTACACATAGACAACCTCTAAAGATGTTGTGTGATTTTGTCTCTATGGACAATTTGTGATGTTGTTTCTTTAAACTAGAATGTCCCAATATCTGCCTTAGTGATTTCTAGATTTCTTCTAGTCATTCCAGATTTAACTTAAGAATCATCTCCTTCATCAATCTTCCTTTCTTCCCATTATGGTTGTCACTCTCTCACTCTTCTCTTATGATCTTCCACTTAATGCACCTCCATTTCAGAAACAATTTTACTGTATTACTATTAAGGTGTATACATTACCTCTCAGTAAAGATAATCTTCTTAGAGGATGAAAAACAGTACTTTAGTTTTGTTCATACTCCCAAGCCTTATGTTACAATCTGAATGATGAATAAGGAAGGAGTCAATGAATGATTTCATGAAGAATTTTATAGAAATGCTTCTAAACAAACCAGTATGTGTTTTTAAATTGAAATACCTTTCATAAAAATTTTTCTACAAAAAAACACTTCAAATAATTCTGAGTTTATAAGCCTTATAAAATTTGTGACATTTAATGGCTCTACTTTTAAGTACAAAACTGTTTACCTCAAGCCACAATACATTTTATTAAGAAGCTATAAGCTCAAATGCATAGATATGGTTACCTGTACACAAATACCCACTATTAATATCATGGAACCTGTTGAATAGTATTGGAAATTGAACAAGGTTCTGGATCAGTGTTCCAGAGAATTTGTGAAATTTAAGGAAATCCTATTCTACACTGTATCTAAACTTTTAAAAGAAGGCTAAAACCTTTATGTATAAAGACATAAGAATTTCAGTTCCAAAAAAAAAAAAGTTCTTAGTTATCTCAACTGCCAGTATCAATATAAAATAATAGACAGTTACAAGCTAAATCCTTGATATTTGGAACGTTGACAATAGTTCCAATTGTTTAAATGCTTCAGTCACTTTTTATTGTTATTTGTAATTTGTCACATAAAGTCTACTTGTGGCAAGCCATCTTGACTGCTGAACCTGTTTTTTTTTTTTTTTAAAGAAAGAGCATATTTAAAAAAAAAAAAAAGAAACAGTTTCATCATGCTTCACTACCTGCCTCTCTGTCAAATTGTAACAAACTCACATTTTCCAATTATCCTTGTGCCACTTGACATTTTTGTCTGATAGGTAAATTGAGGTCATCATGACGAGTGAATCTGAAAACCCTTGGTGTCCCAGTGTAGCTGCAGTTTCAAATATAGAGTTGTACTCTGGAGAAGAGACAGAGTAGAAGAACAAGTCACAGCTGTGGAATCACTTTCTGAAAAAGTATAATCCCTGATGAGAGTCTTGACTTCAACAGAAATGATCCATCCATCGGCTATGTTTCCATTCAGCTGAGAATTCACTAATTAGTTTATTTGAATTGAACAGAGTCTCTTCCCATTTTCTATTTTACTTCCGATCTTAGAAGTATTTTTTTCTATTGGTAAATGGCAGCAAATATTGGGTGAGGGGTAAAAAGAGATGTTATTGCAGTACAATGTTGATGATTTTTCCTTATTTACATCATCCAAAGCCTAGGCAGGGGTATATAGGAAAATATTAATTCACACTATTTCCTAATAATTTCTAGTAAAAATGCCAGGTTCCAAAATGTAGACATGCAAGGGATTATTTATGAATCTAAGATATGTTTAAGCATCAATATTGGTACATAAATCAAATTAGGATACTTTTCTTTAGCTAGGGACATTTTTTCCTTAAATCTATAATATATTGTTCATCTCTTTTTCATGAACAATATATATTTATTAATATTTATACTATAGAAGTACTTATGCTAATCTTGTTGTATATAAAATTGAAACATACTATTTCTGCCAGGGAGCTTTTAGCATAGTTGAGGTATTCCAAAAACATTAATTCCTCAGAACAGACATTTATCTTAGCAATTACGATTTTCATTAAGATACCCACATTCCAGATTGGAGTATCTAGTTTCACTTCCTGGCCCCTGATTCCAGCTTCCTGTCAAAGCAGACCCTTGGAAGCAGTGGTGATAGCTCAAGTAGTTGGGGTCCTGCCACCCACATGAGAGACCTATATTGAGTTACTTGTTATTGTCTCCTAGCCTTAGCCAAGCCCAGCCCAGCTTTGCCATTCTGGACATCTGGGGAGTGATCCTCAGATGGAAACTCTCTCTCTGTCAATCTGTCTCTCCCTCTCTCCCTCTCTCCTTCTCTCTCTCTCTCTCTCTCTCTCTCTAATAAATACATTAATAAAAAATTCTTAAAAACACATTTGGACACTATGAGAAACAATGACTTAACCAGCCCTTGTCCTGACTGTCAAGTAACAACTTAATACTTTATCCCTTTTAGTATTTTTTTTTGTTCTACTTAATACTATTGGTTGAACTCCTTAATTAACACACAGTTATTCTTAGGTGTTTAAATTTAACTGAAAATTGATAGCTGTTAAATATAAGAGTGGGAATAAGAGAGAGAGGAGATGTACAGTTTGGCACATGCTCAATCAGACTTGCCCCAAACGGTAGAGTTAGAAACGTGCCAGGGGATTCCAATTCAATCCCATCAAGGACGCATGTACCAATGCCATCTCACTAGTCAAAATGATCAGTTTCAGTTCACAATTGATCATAATGATAGGATTAAGAGTCAAAGGGATCACACAAACAAGACTAGTGTCTGCTAATACTAACTGATAAAATTAAAAAGGAGAGAACGATACAACACAGAAAGCGGGATACACAGCAGGCTCATAGAATGGCAGATGTCCTAAACAGCACTCTGGCCTCAGAATCAGCCCTTAAGGCATTCAGATCTGGCTAAAAAGCCCATAAGAGTGTTTCAGGAATGGGAAGCCAAGACACTTTGGGGAAAAAAAAAAAAAAAACCTAAATGAAAGATCTCTGCAAGTGAGATCCCAGCAGAAAGTATGGACCATCAAAGAAGGAGGTACCTTTCTCTGAAGGGAGGAGAGAACTTCCACTTTGACTATGACCTTGTTTAAATAAGGTCAGAGTTGGCAAACTCAAAAGGCTTCCATAGTCTTGGCAACTCATGACAAGAGCCTAGGGGGATTACTGACACCATAAACAAGAGTGTCAATTGTTAAATCAACAGCAGGAGTCACTGTGCACTTACTCCCTATGTGGGATCTCTGTCCTTAATGTGTAGTACTAAGTGAATCAATGGTATAACTAGTAATCAAACAGTACTTTACACTTTGTGTTTCTGTGTGGGTGCAAACTGTTGAAATCTTTACTTAATATATACTAAATTTATCTTCTGTGTGTAAAGAGAATTGAAAATGAATCTTGATGTGAATGGGATGGGAGAGGGCATGGGAGATGGGAAGGTTGTGGGTGGGAGGGAAGTTATGGGTGGAAAAAGCCACTGTAATCCAAAAGCTGTACTTTGGAAATTTATATTTATTAAATAAAAGTTTAAAAAAAAAACATTTAGAGCAGAGTGCCTAACACACTGCAAGTAACTAGACAGTTTCCATAGGACTTCTACTTAAAAGCAAATCACTGAAACTGTCAGGAAATTACCATTTTTCTTATTTGAAATTTTTACCCAAGGGCCATATTTTGGAAAGAAATGTTTTTCCAATCACGCATACATGAACTCCTGCCCTTTTAAATAAAATATTTGGACATGGTATTTTTAGTTGACCTTAGAAGATTATGTTAATGTGTTGACTTATAACCTAGTAACTTCTCCAGTACTTCTTGAGTCTTGAAATGCTTATGGATCTTAAACTTCCTTGCTTCCAACACGTGTACATTTTGGAATATTGTATCAGATATTTAGTTTCTCCATATCTTGTGAGTGTGCCTAACAGTATGCACTTCTACAACTTTCTCCCTCTTTGGTGGCCAATCCATCCATCTGGTTTCTAATCCATGATTATTATACCGTTTTGTAAACTTGGACATCAGTAAGCATGTGTTAAATAAAAGTGATGTGAGGCATCACAACTCTTTTGTGGATTAAACTATGCATTCTTAGGATATGAACATTATCTGTTAGGGGTCTTTTCAGATGGTCTTTATCTCTTTGTTTACTTACTGTTGCTCAATGCATTTCATGTAATTGAGGCTGCCATTTAGCTCTGATTTCAAATAAAGGTGATAAGATGTATACCTGAACTAAGAAATAGGGGTGAGAATTGGAGAGAATGGGGATGAATGTAAGAAATATTTAAAAGGTAGGTATGGCAACACTGATGATCATCCGGAAGGCAAAGAAGAGTTTTATATGAGGGCTATGTCCAAAGTTCTATGCCTGGATATCTCTAAGAATGGTGCCCCCACCTGGAAGAGATGATTTTCTCACCTAGGTAATGGGAAGAAATCTGAATATTTTAAATCATTATTTTGAAAAATCATGGTCTATCCACATAATGTGGGATGGAAGAGATGCTCTAGAAAGGCAACCTAATAGAAAATGATAAACTTTAAAAATATGCTCATAACAGAAAAGAATTAACATTAAAAAGCTATCACACAGAATACAAATAACAGATTTTACTTTGAAATGTAAATATAAACTAGAATAATCTTGATTACAGGGAGACAAAAATCATATGCTTCCATAGAAGAAAATTCTTCAGTTAAAAATAGCCAAATTGCTATTCTCTCACACTTTCCTAAAGACATGAGATCTATTTCTTTAAGTATTTGGATTCCAAATAAAGAATCTCACATTTTCCTTTTTAAAAATAGAAAAGACTAAAGCAAACCTCTTTTCATAATGTCATTCCAGCTTATGCCAAACACTGGCTAGGTGCTGAATTCTAGCTCAGTAACAATTTTGCAACCCTTTTTGTATAATTGCTTCCTCTTAAGGAAGTGTACATCTCTCCAAACCATAAAATGAAATGTTTCATTTTAATATACCTGTTTTTTCTAAGAATACAACCTCATTCCATTACACAAAGGAACATTTCCAATCAACTGGTTACAAATAAATTTCATTTCTTATCGTGGATTTCATTGTGGTTCTTTTTAAGGACAAGTTTGCTCTGTACAGGTGCTACTTGCATGAGTAAATTACAGGTACATTTTCTTCCTACAGAACTAATTAAAATTAAGCTTCTCCTCTGGTTCAAAAAAATGAATAGATAATATTACAAACAACTTTCTATAACAGAGGAATCTGGAGCCATATTGTCTGTGGTTTCATGGAATCCATCTGGTAGATAGCATGGTTTGTTTATCTAAGTGTCTATTTAAATGAATCAAGTCAGTGAATGGCTCTTACCAAGGAGCATCTCTTCCTCTTCCTCCTCCTCCTTTTCCCAACACTTTATATTTTACATTTTCTGAACTTTTCTGTCAGCTGATTTATTGCTAGTAGTTGGTTTTTCTCCTCCAATGTCTTTCAGGTTCCCTTTTATAACAGTAATTGTATTCATAATTTTTTAATCAGTGTCTGTCTTCCCCACTGAACTGGTTGTAAATACCTCATCACAGTAACTGTGTCTGTTTTATTCATTGCTGCATCTCCAGTGTCTTCCTGAGTTCTGGCATGTAACAATTGCTCGATAAATATTTGTTGAAGGAACTATTAAGTTCGTAGCTCATATTTCTGAGCTCAGTCTACTCAACCTGATAAAATATAGGAGTCTGAATTCCTAGTAGCTCTTTTATTCTTGGAGACACAGTCTTTAAGTGTACAGAATGACTGGATTTTCTGATTAAACTAGAATTGAGTACACTCTCTTCTCTTACAATGTGTAGCTGCGTTCAGGGTAAATCTTCCTCAGGTATTAAGGGAAGGTAGGGATATGAGTTACTCCTATATTAAGTGATTTTTTTTCCTTACCAGAATCATCCAATACAAGTAAGCATTCACTTCATTCACTCAAAAGTGTATTTATTTATTATTTTTAAAATTTTATTTGTTATATAATTTTCATATATTTCATATATACAGATTTATATTTACATATATTCATATTTATTTATAGTGGCACTTCCTCCTCTACCCTCCATCCCACCCACGCTCCATCCCTTCCTCTCCCTCCCTCTCAGATTCCCACTCTTAATTTTTACAATGATCTATTTTCAGTATACTCAATGATCATATAGTTAACCCTACTCTAAGTAAAAGAGTTCAACAAATAGTATGAAGAGAAAGAAAACATCACAAAACACTGTTTCTCAATGGAAGAGACAAGGGCTATAAACAATCATCATATTGTCCATTTCATTCCAATATATTACATTTCAGGCACTCTATTAGTTTTCTTGGATCAAGGAAAATATATGGTATCTGTATTTTTGAAATATACTTAGTTCATTAAGTATAATGGTTTCCTGTTGCAACCATCTTGTTTCAAAAGACAGGATTTCTTTTTTTCTTTTTTTTTTTTTTTTTTTGCTACTGAATAGTATTCCATAGTGTATATATTCCATAATTTGTTTATTCAGTAAACACTTGATGGACATCTGGGTTGATTCCATATCTTATCTACTGTGAATTGTGCTGCAATGAACATGGAGGTACAGATAACTGATTTCTTTGGTTTGGGTAAATTCCCAGGAGAGGGATGACTGGATCATAAGGTAGGTCTATATTCAGATTTCTGAGGTATCTCCATACTGTCTTCCACAGTGCTTGCACCAGTTTACATTTCCACCAATAGTGGACCGGGGTACCTTTTTCCCCACATCCTCATCAGCATTTGTCATTTGTATTTGTAGCCCTGTAGATCAAGCCCTATAGTTCTGTAGGATCACAACAAAGTACCACAAACAAGGTAACTTTAAAAAACAGATCACAGTTCTGTCAGTCAAAGCATGCTCCCTCCAAAGAATTGAATAGAGAATCGTTCCTTGCTCCTTCAGCTTCTGATGTCTCCAGATATTCTTTGGCTTTTGACTGAATAAGCTGTATTTACTGTATTTACATGGCCATCTGTCCTTTGTCCTCTCCTCTTCTGTCTCTTGTAAAGATACATCACCAGATTTGGGAAAACCCAGTTAACTTAGGATAATCAAGATCCTTAACCTGCCAATTCAGCCCAGTACAGATACCATAGTGAATAACGTTCCTGCTTTGTGAAATTCACAGCCCAATTGAAAAGACAAATTAGAAACAAGTTATTTCAACAAAATATAATAACTTTTTTTTTTTTAATTTTTGACAGGCAGAGTGGACAGTGAGAGAGAGACAGAGAGAAAGGTCTTCCTTTTGCTGTTGGTTCACCCTCCAATGGCCGCCGCGGTAGCGCGCTGCGGCCGGCGCACCGCGCTGATCCGATGGCAGGAGCCAGGTGCTTCTCCTGGTCTCCCATGGGGTGCAGGGCCCAAGCACTTGGGCCATCCTCCACTGCACTCCCTGGCCACAGCAGAGAGCTGGCCTGGAAGAGGGGCAACCGGGACAGGATCGGTGCCCCGACCGGGACTAGAACCCGGTGTGCTGGCGCCGCAAGGTGGAGGATTAGCCTAGTGAGCCGCGGCGCCGGCCATAACTTTTTGTAAAAGTAGTTTTTAAGACTCTATAAGAATATCTGGAGACTTAACCAAATCTAAAACATAAAACAAAACAAAATGTTTCACGGATGATGCGATGTTCAAGAAGGAAGAGTGGCTAGGAAGTGATCATTGGGTCATTCAAGGAACTGGAAGGAGGGAAATGCTGAGGTGAAGCTGGAGACTTAGGCTAGAGCAATGTGTAGAGAGCCTTGTCAATCACTTCTCCTCGGCCTTTTGGCTAAGATCAAGTGTTAAGAGCTTTGTTAGAAAACTGAAAGGCTTTGTAGATTACTCAGGGATCAAGTCAGTGCTATGTGATGGATCAAAAATAGTATGTATGATAAATAACAAAAGTTTCCCCTGCTGGGACCAAGAGCTGCAGACCAGGTCCTGAGCATCCCTCTCATTTCCATGTGGAAATTCTTGTTCTTTTGCATATTTTATTTTAGTCCTAATGAACAACATAATAATATAGTAAAATTTTTCTGAACAATTTTAATAAGAATATTTAATTTAAAATTCTCACATTACCAATATGAAACTAAAATCCAGTTGTTCTAAGACAACCAATACAGCTGGGTCTTCTAGGTACTCCTGATAGTAAAACTGGTGGTTTAGCCGGTGCCGCGGCTCATTAGGCTAATCCTCCACCTGTGGTGCCAGCCCCCCAGGTTCTAGTCCCGGTTGGGGTACCGGTTCTGTCCCAGTTGCTCCTCTTCCAGTCCAGCTCTCTGCTGTGGCCTGGGAAGGCAGTGGAGGATGGCCCAAGTGCTTGGCCCTGCACCCACATAGAAGACCAGGAGGAAGCACCTGGCTTCAGATTGGCGCAGCGCGCCGGCCGTGGCGGCCATTTGGGGGGTGAACCAGAGGAAGGAAGACCTTTCTCTCTGTCTCTCTCTCTCACTGTCTAACTCTGCCTGTCAAAAGAAAAAAAGGGGGGGAGCCAGGGCCGTGGCGCAGTAGGTTAATCCTCTGCCTGCGGCGCCGGCATCCCATATGGGCACCGGTTCTAGTCCCGGCTGCCCCTCTTCCAGTCCAGCTCTCTGCTATGGCCTGGGAAAGCAGTAGAAGATGGCCCAAGTCCTTGGGCCCCTGCACCCATGAGGGAGACCAGGAAGAAGCTCCTGGCTCCTGGCTTCAGATTGGTGCAGCTCCAGCCTTTGCGGCCATTTGGGGAGTGAAGCAACAGAAGGAAGACCTTTCTCTTTGTCTCTCCCTCTCACTGTCTGTAACTATAATTCTTAAATAAAATAAATAAAATCTTAAAAAAAAAAACTGGTGGTTTAACATACTGGCATAGCATAGGCTGGGAGACAGGCAAAGGAAAGTTGGGTTAGCAACTTTCTTGTTTACATGTGTGACCTTAGGCAAGAAACACAACCACTTAAATCAGGAATCATAATGGCACTACCTATCAAGACCATTGTGAAGAAATAAATTTAATAATGAATTTGAAGCTGTGTACATTGTGCCATACACATAGCTACTGTTAAATACATAATGACTGTAGCTGATGAAGCTAATCATGTGCTTTATGTTTCTATAATGACACCAGTTCATTATTCATAGCATTTTACTCCCAGTAAAATACTGTGTCTCATTAAATATTATTTTCAAATGACTTGCATATTTTCATATTTTATTCTCCACAGAAAGTATTTGGGATTCCTAATATAGAGGCTTAATAAACAATTTTACAGGCATGTACATCTTTAAAATGTCTCAGCTTAATATTCTGTTATCCAGTTAAAATCATAAAGTTCACAAATCAGTAATCACAAGTATGCAAGAGAAGAAATATTAGTAAAGTTGTCATTTTACTAAGTATTTATATTTTATTTAATCTGATTATCGAGAGGCACCCAATTATATCTTTCCCTCCATTTGTACTTTGAATATATTGTCTCAATAAATTGCTAACTACATGACTACTGTGAAAATATATGTTCCACACTCATAACTCTTGAACTATATATTCTACAAATACTGCAGTTACCAGGTAAATAGTTTTCTTTTTAAATTCCATCTTTATCATCAAAAAGTTAATGTTGTTTTCCATAGTATCTATTTCTTACAGTTTGTTATTCTATAATTTTCAACAAGAAAATGGGACATTTTTAAACATAACATTAATTTCCATATCAGAGCTATTTCGGAGATTAGGAAATCCGGTAAAGACCAAATAAAAATCTTCTATACATCATTTGTTGGATAAAATGCAGCTATTTAACTTGTCTCTGCACAGATTATGAGCTGAAACTTGGCACTTTAATAGATTGCCTAAAAATATCTTGATTAAATCATAGTGACTGAAATCTAATTCCAAGGTTTAATAAATTTCTCTTGCTGAAAGCTGAATATAAATGACTTTTGTTTTTATTTACATTACATTTCTTGAAGAGTATCTTAAATGCTGTGACTGGTTTCTTACTGACTGCACAGTAGCATTTCAGGTCAATGTATTCTCTAGTAAGATGACATCTGGTGAGGATGCTATTACCCTGAGTATATTGGCACATAATATACTGCATACTTCATTCTCCAAAAAATCTAATTCTATGGAAATCTTTGAGTATTCAAGTTTAATAAATTATTATTATGAGAATTATGGATTTACTTTTCAGTTACATACTTTGATTCAATTTGGCTCCTATAACTGAAGAGATTAATGGATATTTATTTATAGTGATTAAATTAAAAAACAAGATTTATTCAAGTTAAGGGTTACTAAAGGAATTAATTGATTTAATACTTTAGAATATTGATGATTAACTGAATTATTACTCTAAGTTTCAGCAAAAGAAAAAGAAATGAAAGAAAAATCCAGAAGCCTAAATTCTGGTCATAGCTCTCTGAGAGCTTTGGCGAGTTCCATGACTTGCCTGTGCTTTAGTTTCCTTAGTTCTATTAGTAAGCAAGTGCCCATCCCTTCTAATAAAAATAATATTCAATTATAATTTCAATAATGCAGAATATGAAAAATGCTAATGATTTAATTGAATTAATATTTTTTTAAAAGATTCCACGAATCTTTTTTAAAAATTGAAGCTTGCAGCCCAGGCATTTTAGAGATAGCATTTTGTCAATGAAAGAAGAATTATGTTGTTACTATATGTTATCTGGTCTTTTCTTTAAAGAAAGAAAGCTTTAAACGTCAGTTTTCCTATTATTGACAAACATCTTTCCACCTACTATGTATACCCTTGGGCTGTCAAGGTGGGAATTTATAACTTTAATATTTGAACTAAGAGCTATGAAATACAAAGAAGGTCACTCTCAAAAGGAATTACTAAATAGTCCTTGCATTCTGTGGACACAGACATCAAAACGCATGTAACGCATGGGCTGTCGGTCAGTTTTAAATTGGAAAAATATGAACAAGTATACATATCAGACAGAATCCTTTAGTCTGCCTGCTGATTTAACTTTGCAACACATACTTAATCTTAAAATGTGAGGTACTAGGAATGCATCGAGTTTATTGATATTTGTCAGAAAGAAGAAAGATTTCTGTTGTGGGTTACGACCTCAGCTGTGCAGCCTTAGGCAAAGCTCATTTATTTTAGGTTTGCATCCTGTATACCAAAATCTGTAGCAAAGGCCAAATATGTTAAATTTCTTTGGTATCTATTACTATATTTTCAAGTATAAGAAGTCACTTTTAAAGTTCATAGAAAATGCAATTTAAAAATGTTTTTATCATGCAAAAAACTGTGAAAGCCATGCATATTCTTTCATGATACAGATGCCTATGATCTTTTTGAAGACTCCTCATTACTGAGTTGTAGCATAATTATGATAGTACAATGACCGGGTTGATTCTAATATTGGATCTGTTTCAGCTTCTGACATGGCAGCAGAACAAGGGCAGATTCTCGTGATAGCCACAGCAGCTGTTGGGGGATTCACTCTTCTGGTCATCCTCACTTTGTTCTTCTTAATAACCGGAAGGTAACTGAAGCATACCAGTTTATTGCCAACATTTGAGAATAACCACAAGTTTTAGGCACCATGTATCCAAATATTTTTCACTGTAACAAAATGCACCTAATAAAGACAGGGAACCTGGGATATTCTGCTTTGATAGTGAATTTCGTATGACAACATAAACACTATCATTAGTTCCCCATATCAACAGATCCCCCTTTGTAGATACATTCAAAGACTGGATAGAAGCAGTTTGAAAGCTGTGCAGGATAAGTTCATATTCGATAACCAACTTGTAATTTTTCTCTTTAGTATAATTAATTATACCTTGAAAGATTTTTTTTCTTGGAAAATACATGATTCAATGAAGAGACAGACAGTTTATATAAAAACTCATAAATGTATTGTCATAGAAATGTGCTGTTTGAATCAATAAATGCTGAAACTATGCATATATCACTTGATTTTTTTAAGATCAGCATTTCTTCACCTTAGAATAATATGGATGAAAAATTTAAGTAGTAATAAATTTAACATGTAAAAGACCTAAACTGAAACCTGAGTAGTTCGTCAATGTTCTTCACACATCTAAACCTTAGTTTTTCATTCTTGCATACATTTGTAATAACAATACATATTAAAACCATCAATTTATTCTTAAATATATTATATGCAGTGATTAACATGAGCCAGGTACTGGCAATACAGAAATGTAAATGAAGTTAATATGTATGAAATTATTAAATTAAATTTTTAACCATTTATATTTGTCAGACATCATAAATATCTACAGATAATTCCTACAAAGAGAAAAGTATTCTTTCTAGATAACAGAGGCACATAAGACCTCAAGAGTTTTCTTGATAATCTGAAGCACACGTATTTTGCAAAATAGGAATGTCATGACTTAAAACTGCAGTAAGAACACCATCCATGCTATCTTCAGCTGAAATACAATAATCCTACCAGAAAACCCTGATCTCTGATAAGGAACAGGAGGCACAATAGTTCAGTGAACTATGAGATAAAAGCCTTCAGGCACAGTAGTTCAGTGAACTATACGTACCCTTTGTTCTACTTTTTTAATCTCTGCCTAGATACTTATATTTATTCAAATTCAATTATAAACTTAATGGGATGGTCATATATGAAATTATTATCTACAATTTTGATAGTTCACCAAAAGTTATAGATCAATAAATTGACAAGTACTTGAATGGCACTTAGTCAAGTCTGAGTCCCTGAGAAAATGCAACTGCTTTGGAAAGAGTGTAGCAGATTGTCACAAATTTCCTTATACAGAACTTACCAAGGAAAATGAAATTTTAATTTGGTTAAATTGAAATGGTGACTTTGTTACTAAATTAATTTATAGGGGACACATTTACCCCTATGATTCTTAAAAGTTCCATGATTATAAACACAGTAATAATACTCTTGGAATTATGGAGAAAATCTAGGAGTCTGGTTCGGGGAGGGTGATTAATTGATAGAATGATACTAACTATAGTAACGAAAACAACGTAGACATGAAAGAAATGCAGGAAATTATGATAAATCTACCCTAATAAAAGAACTGGTTGTGGGCACACTCTGCTGCCAGCATCAGTTGCTATTGCCCAGCCTTATCTGAGTTTCTCCCTGACTTCCAGAGCTCACCTCTAGCAGCTCTGTGCCACCATCTCAGCTATGATACAACACACGGTTTGTAGCTGAAAGAGAAAAAAAAATTGAAGACTGTGTAATTAACCTTTAGGTGGAGGACAAAGTGTTCAAGTTTACATCCTACAAGTACCAAATACCACCTACAAATACCTTATTGACTAGCAGGGATCAACTGGTTATGAAAACACAACCTAAAACCCTAAACTCTCTGGTCAAGTGTTAAGTTTCCTTATTGAAATAAGGTCACAATTCTTCCAAACCTATCCAGGACTCTTTAGCAAAGAGAGGGATTAGAAGAAAAAAGCAAAGAAAGAAAATTTATTTTAAGTGGATAAAAGTGGAACTTTTAAGTACTAAAAAGTGGAACTCATAGAAACAAAAAATAGTATTTTTTGTGTAAAGTCACAATGCCATTTCCGTTTCATTAAAAAAAATCAAGTTACCAATACTTTGTTTTGTTACATGTCCAGCAATCTTATTAGGAAGATATTATGCAGAACAGGCCCTACTATATATTCATTGCCCTCTGTAATATAAATGCTGACCGTGCATTGTGAATTCAAGAACACTGATATATTGCTAATACTGTATTTATCATGAAGTTGCACAGAGTTTTCTGTGTCTTAGTGTGCTCTGGAACACAGGAAGTTTATTCTGTAATTAAAGTGCAGTGTATCCTATAAGGAGATCTGAATTCCAAAGATACAAAATATATCACATTAACTAGACTGTGAGAATTTAGATAAGGATTAATTTTGATTCAGAAATACTTCTATACTTCATTTTGAAAGTTCCTTTGGAGAAGTTTGGGATACTTTCTTAAGCATAATTTCATGTAACATCAGTGTCATAATTATTGCCAATAGGAAAATATTCATCATGAAATTGAAATTGAAAATTGAACTTAAATGTTATTTGACTTAATAGTAGTTTAATATATGACAAAACTGCATGCAGTCTATTAGTTTTATTTATATGCATATCTAGCAGAATCTGAGTTAAGACCTTATTTGCTCAGAGTATTTCAGTAAACAATGATTTAAATAGCACATACACATGGGAAAGCATTTCACTAAGACATCAGAAAACACTGCCTCAACACATAAATATGCCAACCTTAAAAGAAAACATTTCAATCTTTGCAGGCTAAATAAATTTGGCCTAATAAACTTGAGAGATGAGCTTGGATGTTACCTTTATGTGGAATTCTTAGAGTAGAATATGAATACCACTTACAAATAATTTAATTTTGAAGAAAAATATATGCTAAATTATTTCCAGCTCTCAATTTCTGTGTTTGACATTTTATATTATGACATGAGAATCTGATTTAATATTCTACACAATGGAGAGAACAATTTCATTTACATAAGTTTTTTTTTAAGCACTGTGATGGTGAAGCATTCATTTGAAGTTATTCTATGAGAACTATAAAATATTTCTGAAATAATACTGAATTTACCATAAAATTTAGGGCAAAACCCCCATTGCAAGATTGTATTGTGTACCACAGATGTATTCATTTTAGTCATTTGGGATTAGCAGTTTGATGAACTATCAGATCCTCTGGATGTTGATAGATTTGTTCATGTTCAAGAAGTCATGGGAGCATGGTTATCTTAGAGAGAACAGAACATGCCTCCACCAGATTTCAAACATTTGAAGAGGATACCATCATTGAAAATGGAAGATAGTTGTCTAGGTTTCTGAGATTCTGATTCAAAAGCAGTTTTTCATTTTGACTTTTAATTTTTTTTTTACCAACTCTATTATTAGAAGTGCAGTAAGAAAGAAAGTCATGTTTATTGCTGATTATAAACTATTTTGAGTCCTATATTTTATATCAGTCTACAAGAAATCTTCTATGATGTATTTTCACATGTTACAAAGATATTCTTAAAAGTTGTCTTTATGACAAGAATTTTGTCTATGGATAATATATATTTTAATTGGTGTTGATTATTATTCTGCACAATTCTTATAAATTTCTATTTACCTTTTTCAAAGGTGCCAATGGTACATAAAAGCCAAAATGAAGTCAGAAGAGAAGAGAAGAAACCAGCTACAGAATGGGCATTGTAAGTAATGCATTGAATGCCTTCCATTATCTTCTATTGTTCTGGCGCTTTAAGAATTCTTCTTAAACTTGTATCCATTGGGTTGAAAAAGAGAAAAAAAATCACCTCCAGCTTTTCAGCATTAAGACTTTTCATCTGTTTTCTAGAAATCTGGAAATTGCACCTGCTTCTCATTAAATGACGTTACCTTTTTCCCAATTCTGCTTTTTGAAAAACAGAACAGACTGAATTTGCTAAATTTACAAGTTTATAACTGATTATATAGTTATCTACCACTCACAATGGCTCCAGGACATGACTCAGATATTATTTACTAGAGTAATAGAAATATTAAGGAATCTTTATTCCTTCATTTAAAGATACAACAAATCAATTTACAATTCATGAACATTAAAAAAAGAGTATCAGCTCTTTAACTCTTAGAATATGTATGAAATCCTTGGGATGACTGCAAGGTTATATTCATTTGACGGATCTCTTCCCAAGCAAGCTGTAATTACCGCTATAGTTAGTTTGATAATTGCAATTCTCTCCTCCCCATGCCCACCACTACCTCCACCTACAAACTGCAAACTATTTTGTCAATACAGTTTCTCTATCACAGGGCACTGAATTAACAAGAATGGGATGCTCTTTAATTAACTGTAGTATAAAGATAATATGTGAGGCAACGTGTTTGACTATTTAAATCCATCCTTTATTTCAAATTGAGCAAAAGAAATAAAGGACTTTTCAATTTGTATCACCCTCCAAGGGAAAAAAAAGGATTTAAGAAAGGCTATTATTAATTGAGAGTATGTTTTGACATTATTTCTAAGACTCACAAGGTTTCCTAGAAATTGGTGAAAGGACCATCTACATTAGAGTCTTCCAACCTCACTCTCCAAGGTTCTGACTCAGGTCCAGGTAGGATTCAGCATAATTCACTTTCAGCAAACTCTCCCAGATTGTTCTTTTGTACAGTAAATTCGAGTTTCACTGCACTAGCAGAGCTGAGAGATACAACACCTGGCATGGGATGACCTGAAAATACCTCAAACAGATTTCAGAAACCTGTGTCCAGACACCTGGACAGATGACTTATGCTGGGCAATCTTAAGATTCACAGCAGGGCATTGAGTATTGAGATGCAGAGGGAAAAAAATGTGCTGTTGAGCTATTTATTATCCTTTTTTCCAAGTAGCAGTTTAGCATAAACTAGACCAGATGGGCTCAGCAAGAAGCAATGAAAATAACTGGAGGCAGCCAAGGAAACAGAACATAGATAACAAACTTATGTTTAAGAAGACAGGGATAAGTTTAAATTAGTAACCAAATATTTAAAGTAGGAACTCAAATCTTATACTACACATATTATGTTTACAAGAAAAAAGTAATATTAACTAATTAATTTATTCTGTAGAAATGCATATCACCTTATATAAGGGGCTTAATGGTTAAAATCATATGTTAGTTAATAAATGATACTTGTTATCTGTGCCTAAAGTAACAAGATTATGTATCCAGTATATTGCTACCAATACTAGGAGTTTACAGAACTCAGTCTGAAATCATAAATCCTACTTAAGTTATCAAATACATATGGAATGCAAAGTAATTCTCTGTCACCCTTTTTCCATCCTAAACATTGGAGAATCTAGAGAAACAACATTTCAGGATCAGCACTAGGCACATATATACCTAAAAATAAGCTTTCCTGGTGCTATTTTGAGAAATACTAATTTTCTCATGGTTGCACATCTAGCACTAAGAAGACAGTAAATGTAATAAAGGAAGGCTGTAGGACAGAAGATCTAATGAGGCATATTATTAGTAGTAGGACAGGGAGTGCAGTGGAGGATGGCCCAAGTGCTTGGGTCCTGCACCCCATGGGAGACCAGGAGAAGCACCTGGCTCCTGCCATCGGATCAGTGCAGTGCGCCGGCCGCAGCGCGCCAGCCGCGGCGGCCATTGGAGGGTGAACCAACGGCAAAAAGGAAGACCTTTCTCTCTGTCTCTCTCTCTCACTGTCCACTCTGCCTGTCAAAAATAAATTAATTAATTAAAAAAAAGTAGTAATGAACATTTCATCACCCCATCTAAACTCACTACATTGTCTTTTTTTTTTTTCTTTTAAATTTTCTTGGGGCCAGCATCGTGGCACAGCAGGTTAAGCTGCTGCCTGTGACACTGGTATCACATGTAAGAATGCCAGTTTGAGTCCTGGCTGTTCGCTTTCCAATCCAGCTCCCTGTTACTACATCTGGGAAGGCAGCACAAGATGGCCTAAGTCCTTGTTCCCCTGCTATTGATGTGGGAGACAAGGATGGAGCTCCTGGATCCTGGTTTCAGCCTGGTGCAGCCCAAACTCTAACAGTCATTTAGGAAGTGAACCATGTGTGTGAGTGTGTGTGTGTGTGTGTGTTTGTGTATCTGTGTCTGTGTCTTTATGTCTCTTCTCGCTCTCCCTCGCTCTCTCTCTCTTTCTCACTCTGGCTTTCAAATAAATAAATAAATCCTTTAAAACAAGATGTTCTTATAAGAGTATGTTTCTGACAAATCCTGCACATACTTAACTCTGGATATTATATGGATTTCAGAATCTAAGAAGCAACAAAACCAAATATCATCTACTCTGCACAAATGTACCATTGGTCTTTTTTAATCCCTAATAATACATATTTAGTAAATCCTGTTATGTGCTTATTATCCATAAAATCATATCATAACATACATGGTATGATACAAAGGTATATAAGAAATCATCTCCTGGTCTCCAGGAGCTATCAGTCTAAAGTGGAAAACAGAAATCAATGAGCAAAATATTTAAAGGGGAAGAGGAGGGAAAAGAGAGAATTTAGTGATTTCCAAGACTGGTTACTTTGGTATATCACTCTGTGAAGTTTTTTTTTAAATTTATTTATTTATTTGAAGGCCAGAGTTACAGAGGTAGTTGGGGAGGGGGGGTAGAAAAAGAGAAATCTTTCATCAGCTGATTCACTCCTCAGATGGCTGCAATAGCCAGAGCTGGGGCAGGCTGAAACCAGGAGCTTCTTCCAGGTCTCCTATGTGGGTAACAGGGGCCCAAGCACTTGGGCCAGCATCTGCTGCTTTTCCCAGGCCATTAGCAGGGAGCTGAGTAAAAAGTGGAGCACTCAGGACACAAACTGGTACCCATGTGGGATATGGGTGTTGCAGGTGGCAACTTGACTAGCTATGCCACAATGCTGGCCCGTGTCACTCTGCATTTTAAATATTTACAAGAATTAGGACTACTAAAATACACTTCAACTAAGTGAATCCATTTTTTGTTTGTTCATTTCAGTACGCTTCCCAGGAGTTAAAACTTATATTGACCCTGATACATATGAAGACCCAACCCTAGCAGTTCATGAATTTGCAAAAGAGATTGATCCTTCAAGAATTCGCATCGAGAGAGTCATTGGAGCAGGTAAATGTCAAATCTATGCTTTTGAGCATATAAGTCCTTAATGCTTTGTAACTGGTTTATCAACATAATATTTTAAATCTCAACAGTTTTAGTCATTGAAATTTTGAGATGAAAAGTAAAATTATATTTGTGTGTCATTTAAAAGTAGTAATTGCCCATGTGTAGTTCTCACACATGAGAACATTCATGAAAGTTATTTTTAGCATCCTATTCTCTTCATTCATAATGAAGACAAATTACAAGAAAACTAGTGTGCTTCATGAATTTATTTTGAAAGTGCAGTTTTTCACAAGGTTATTATAGATTTATTCAAGCCCCAACATCTATGGGCAAATACTATGATTAGTATTCATGATGATGACCTTGAGGCTCTAAGACCCAGGAATGTTCTGAGAATCACTGAAGATACAATTTGGTTCAAAATAGCTTTATAACTTTTTAATGCAAATTAGTAATTCTTCCTATGTAGAATTTTCTGATATTCAGAATCTTTCATTGTACAACTATTCTGGATAAATAAAAATTTATTATTAAACAACCTATAAGGATTTGTGCTGTTATTAGTTGAGAAGAAGGCTAAGCTGCTATGAACAAAGAGATTCTAGAAAAAAAGATCTACGTTTCTCTTAAGTCCTTGACCCAAGGCAAGTAGTCCATGTGGGCAGAGGAGCTGTCACTCAGGAGGTCTTAATGAAGATCCACATTGCTTCTACTCTTCCTTCTACCTTCCCCTAGTATCCTTGTCTTTTTGAAAGGTCAAAGCTAGGACATTTGCACTTCAGCCTTCTAGTCTGTGAGAAGGAATAGGAAAGAGTTCATTGCCTTTGCCTTTGCCTTGAAGCAGAATACCTGGCTATTCCAAACATACATATGCACATCTCAAGGATTATCTACATGTCAGTGGAGAAGGTAAAGTTCCCCACCATACTCCCAAACTGAGAAGGAAATCTGATACTGAAGAATGAACAGGGAAGCTGCAGATGCAAACAGGGCTATATCAGGGGAGCTTACACACAGGATTCCAAACCAGATAGATGGATAATCTCATCAGAAACTGTAGCAAGATTTTTCTGCTCAGAGCAGCAGATGAGGGGAAAATTTTGTACATTTGCAAATCTACTAGGAGGATGAGTTCAGAGCTTGTTTGTTAGCATTTCTTCATGGTTTCCTTAAGCTAGCCTTTCAGGTATCTTGCTGGCTTTCTTGAATTTGTCAGGAATACTTGTTTTTTTTCTCTTTATATACAGAAGATCAGCTTAGTATATATTAAGTAAAGATTTCAACAGTTTGCCCCCACATAGCAACACAAAGTGAAAAAATACTGTTGGAGTACTAGTTATAGCACTAAATAACAGTGTACAGCACATTAAAGACAGAGATCCTACATAATATTTTTTAAAAATTGATTAATTTTCTATGCAATTTCCAATTTAACACCAGGTTTTTTTTTTTTCATTTCCAATTATCTTTATATACAGAAGATCGATTCAGTATATACTAAGTAAAGATTTCATCAGTTTGCACCCACACAGAAACACAAAGTGTAAAAATACTGTTTTAGTACTAGTAATAGCATCACTTCATATTGGACAACACATTAAGGACAGATCCCACATGAGACATAAGTACACAGTGATTCCTGTTGTTGATTTAAGAATTTGACACTCTTGTTTATGCTGTCAGTAATCTCCCTAGGCTCTAGTCATGAGTTGCCAAGGCTATGGAAGCCTTTAGGGTTTGCTGAATTTGATCTTATTCCGATAGGGTCATAGTCAAAGTGGAAGTTCTCTTCTCCCTTCAGAGAAAGGTACCTCCTTCTTTGATGGCCCCATTCTTTCCACTGAGATCTCACTTGCAGAGATCTTTCATTTAGGTTTTGTTTTTTTGTTTTGTTTTGTTTTGTTTTGTTTTTTTGCCAGAGTGTCTTGGCTTCCCATGCCTAAAATACTCTCATGGGCTCTTCAGCCAGATCCGAATGCCTTAAGGGCTGATTCTGAGGCCAGAGTGCTATTTAGGACATCTGCCATTATATGAGACTGCTGTGTATCATACTTCCCATGTTGGATCCTTCTCTCCCTTTTTGATTCTATCAGTTAGTATTAGCAGACACTAGTCTTGTTTGTGTGATCCCTTTGACTCTTAGACCTATCAGTGTGATCAATTGTGAACTGAAATTGATCACTTGGACTAGTGAGATGGCATTGGTACATGCCACCTTGATGGGATTGTATTGGAATTCCCTGGCACGTTTCTAACTTCACCATTTGTGGCAAGTCCGATTGAGCATGTCCCAAATTGTACATCTCCTCTTTCTCTTTTTCCCACTCTTATATTTAACAGGGATCACTTTTCAGTTAAAATTTATCCACCCAGACAAAGTGGGATTTATCCCTGGTATGCAGGGACGGTTCAACGTTCGCAAAACAATCAACATGATACACCACATTAACAGACTGCAGAAGAAAAACCATATGATTATGTCAATAGATGCAGAGAAAGCATTTGATAAAATACAACAAACTTTCATGATGAAAACTCTAAGCAAACTGGGTATGGAAGGAACATTCCTCAATACAATCAAAGCAATTTATGAAAAACCCACAGCCAGCATCCTATTGAATGGGGAAAAGTTGGAAGCATTTCCACTGAGATCTGCTACCAGACAGGGATGCCCACTCTCACCACTGCTATTCAATATAGGTCTGAAAGTTTTAGCCAGAGCTATTAGGTAAGAAAAAGAAATTAAAGGGATACAAATTGGGAAGGAAGAACTCAAACTATCCCTCTTTGCAGATGATATGATTCTGTATTTAGGGGATCCAAAGAACTCTACTAAGAGACTCTTGGAACTCATAGAAGAGTTTGGCAAAGTAGCAGGATATTAAATCAATCCACAAAAATCAACAGCCTTTGTATACACAGCCAATGCCACGGCTGAGGAAGAACTTCTAAGATCAATCCCATTCACAATAGCTACAAAAACAATCAAATACCTTGGAATAAACTTAACCAAGGATGTTAAAGATCTCTATGATGAAATTTATAAAACCTTAAAGAAAGAAATAGAAGAGGATACCAAAAAATGGAGAAATCTTCCATGCTCATGGATTGGAAGAAGCAATATCTCCCAAAAGCAATGTATAGATTCAATGCAATACCAATCAAGATACTGAAGACATTCTTCTCAGATCTGGAAAACATGATGCTCAAATTCATATGGAGACACAGAAGACCTCGAATAGCCAAAGCAATCTTGTACAAGAAAAAAAAAAGCCGGAGGCATTACAATACCAGATTTCAGGACATACTACAGGGCAGTTGTTATCAAAACAGCATGGTACTGGTACATAAACAGATGGATAGACCAATGGAACAGAATAAAAACACCAGAAATCAATCCAAACATCTACAGCCAACTTATATTTGATCAAAGATCCAAAACCAGGCCGGCGCCGTGGCTCAACAGGCTAATCCTCCGCCTTGCGGCACCGGCACACCAGGTTCTAGTCCCGGTCGGGGCACCGATCCTGTCCCGGTTGCCCCTCTTCCAGGCCAGCTCTCTGCTGTGGCCAGGGAGTGCAGTGGAGGATGGCCCAAGTGCTTGGGCCCTGCACCCCATGGGAGACCAGGAGAAGCACCTGGCTCCTGCCATCGGAATAGCGCAGTGCGCCGGCCGCAGCACGCTACCGCGGCGGCCATTGGAGGGTGAACCAACGGCAAAAGGAAGACCTTTCTCTCTGTCTCTCTCTCTCTCTCTCTCACTGTCCACTCTGCCTGTCAAAAAAAAAAAAAAAGATCCAAAACCAATCCCTGGAATAACGATAGTCTATTCAATAAATGGTGCTGGGAAAATTGGATTTCCACGTGCAGAAGCATGAAGGAAGACCCCTACCTTTCACCTTACTCAAAAATTCACTCAACATGGATTAAAGACTTAAATCTACGACCCGAAACCATCAAATTATTAGAGAGCATTGGAGAAACCCTGCAAGATATAGGTACAGGCAAAGACTTCTTGGAAAATACCCCAGAAGCACAGGAATACTTGTGATAGCACTTAAGCTTTATGATCTGGGAGTGAAGGCAGCTAGATTAGAAGGTGGTGGTTGTACTTTTCAGAAAGAGGGACCAATTAAAATAGAGGGGTAGGACTCAAGATGGCATTCCTGTGGTGTTTTATTTATTTATTTATTTATTTGAGAGGTAGAGTCACAGTATGAGAGGGAGAGACAGAGATAAAGGTCTTCTATCCGCAGATTCACTCCTCAGGTTGACACAATGGCCAGAGCTGAGCCAGTACGAAGCCAGGAGCCAGGGGCCTCCTCCAGGTCTCCCACATGGATGCGGGGGCCCAAGCACTTGGGCCACCTTCCACTGCCTTCCCAGGCCAGAACAGAGAGCTGGATCAGAAGAGGAACAGCCAGGACTAGAACCAGTGCCCATATGGGATATTGGGGCCACAGGCAGAGGATTCACCTACTGCACCACAGTGCCAGCCCCAATCCTATGGTTTTCTGTCACACAATGATAAAAATACAATCACATTCACACACTTAAATAGAGTTTGGAAATATAATTGCTGTCAGGGTGGCCATGTGTGTAGCTAAAAATGTGCCAGGGGTTTACCTAAAATAGAGAAGGGAGATACTGAATCCTGAAGGGGAGTAAAGGTCTCTTTTAAGAGCTGGATATGAGTAATACTTTGGAGAGAGAAGAACAGCCCAAGCACAGCCATTTCAACCATGTACCTTGTCTTTGCAGAGGAAAAAGAAAACAGCCAATTATCCTTCATCTCTTTCAAAATCCGCCTTCCCCATGAAGGACAGGCTGCATAATATTCAGGGCCCTGGGCCAAAAGAAAGTGTAAGTTGCTTGTTTAAAAAGCTAACAACTTGAAGATGGTGACAACGGAACATTAAATTAACCTCATGGCTTGTCTAAACTCAAGACTCTACACTAGTGCACAGATCATGTGTCCATGAAGTTTCCCAGGTACACAGAGAACTAGCCCTACCCCAAGAATTCCAGGGACCTGTGCTGAATCCTTCCAGATTCGTCTCCGTTCCCTATGCACAGCGATCATCTCATCCACTCTCAACCATGGAGGTCTCCCTCTGAAATATGATACAAGGGTCTTCTATACTTCATTTTAATGTTCTCAGCCAAAGGGGTTGACTTATCAGAAAGATAAGGACCTGGAATCTAACCAGATTCTCTATCCTCTTCTGCTGAACAAAAAGCACATCAACAATCATAACTGAAAAGAGTGGTTGCACTGTATTTATTTAGTTTTGTAGTTCCTTTGCTTAAGACAGCAGAGCAATAGAGAAGAGAGGAGGCTGAATAAATTCCATGTGTGCAATGTTTGGATTTCTTCTGGCCCCAGAGAGAAAGAAGGGATATATTCTTTTATACTGCATTGTTCAATAATCACACAGAAAGAAGCATTTCTATGGCAGTTATATGTGCATAACTTTAATACTAATGTCTGAACTCATAATGTTGAAAAATAAAATCAGGCATCTAATGAAGGATAAATGTAAAGAAATTAAGTTTACTTTAGTTTTTGGGTTTTTCAACTAAAATATAAATCTTTCCTTTAAAAATATAAAGATACTGCCAAACCAAACAATAACTCCTGAAGAGATTATTTTAATATCATTTTCCACCTGCTCTGCCAGAATTCTGATTAGTCATAGTGAGATTTCTTTTCATTTGTCAAAAGTAGACTATCTAAATCTTGTACAGTAATCAGACCTATACATTTTTTATATTTATTCATCATTGACTATTTCATCTTCCAGACAGCATGCTAACAGTTCCTTTACAGTCCATCTTCAGAAAAATCATGAAAAGTGCTGTGAGACAGTTTGTTTTTTTTTTTTTTTTTTTTTTTTTTGGACAGGCAGAGTTAGACAGTGAGAGAGAGAGAGACAGAAAGAAAGGTCTTCCTTTTCCATTGGTTCACCCCCAAATGGCTGCTATGGCCAGCCGCGCTGCGCCAATCTGAAGCCAGGAGCCAGGTGCTTCCTCCTGGTCTCCCATGCAGGTGCAGGGCCAAGCACTTGGTCCATCCTCTACTGCCTTCTCAGACCACAGCAGATAACTTTCCTCTCTTCATGCTTGTGCCAGTATTGCTCTATTAATTAAATCCTTTGAGTCATATTTCTAAATTTCTGTTTGCATATGGAAAATCTGGTAAATGTGTAGACATTTCCCACAGAACCAGCATAGAAAAAACATTTTCAGAAAATTATAGAAGAATTAATAGTTATGTAACATCTATTACTTATTTGCATGATTGGTTACTTGCCCTATTTTAAATTCTGAAAGGTTTTATTAGGTTATTTTATATCTTCCCTCCAACTCCCACCTATTGATTATTTTTCTCAAACTCCATTTCCTCATCATCTGTGTGCATCAGAAAGTCCTCTTGGAAACAAATGTAAATAAATTGACTCAAGTGTCAATGTAGATGCAGGACTGGGGGTGCATGGGCTCGGGGAGATGGAAGAGCCCAAATACAAGGTGTGACAGTTGTCTGGTGGAAGAATTCAAGCAGGATTAAGCATTGACAGTAGAAATGGAGAAGAGTACATAGATTTACAATTCTTTGCTTAGGAAAAATTTATAAAATCTGCTTTTTTTTTGGCAGAGAAAGAATTAGTAATGTTTTCCACGTTTCTCATTGGGAGGTACAATATGTAATCATTAAATATTTCTTGAGTGACTGATTAAAAAAAGAACATGAAAATAATATTAATATTTTCAGAAAGAAAAGAGTCTGAGATGTGATACCATTCCTGACCCATGACATTTCTTAAAATATTCAATGAACAATTTCTTAATAGATGGCTAATATTTACTTTAAAAAGGCAAATACTAATTAGGCATTTTTGTATGATGTCACTATGTTCATCAAAGATATGTGTATTCAACCTGTCTTCTACAACCTCTGCCTTGGGAAATATTATGCTAGAAAACTTAATTTATCTGTCCGTATATTCTTAACATTCCTTGTCTTTTACTGTAAATTTCACTGGTTGTTATATGAGTTTTCTAGGACACTTTTTTTTGTATATCACTATTCTATTTAATAGTGGCAGCTTATCTTTGTTCATCAATACAGGCCTGAATTTCCATGAAAATGCACATTTCCATTTAAATGAAGTGAGCAGCTCGGTTGCACAGGAGACTATCAAGATCATCTATCTCCTTTGACTTTTTTGCATCATAAAATGAAATACTGTGGGCAGAGGACTGTAAAGCAAAAGTTCCCAGGCTAAAAAAAGCCAAGCCAGATTAGGGTAGAATCATTGTTTTACACATATCTTAAGAGATAATGAGAAAATTGGTAAGCTGAATTTTAATCATGGTCTGGAAAAGGTCACTGAAAGGCTATCCCCTGTACAGGACAATACTAAGTCTAAACTATTATAACAGAAACTTTACTGGCAGAGTATCTGTAATTTTGAAACACTATTCCATTGGGGGAAAAATATTCTTGTGTCTCTAAGCCTATAGGGCATCCTTCTTCGATTTGACCTTCGCTATTCCCCTAGTCTCAGTAGAAATGGGTAACATCTGCCTGTCATTCATATTCTATCCCTTTATCTGTACAAAACTCATTATTGCCTCCACTATCAGCCTTTTCTTCTGGGCTTAGTGTCACCATATATTTTTTTTTCTCTTACTTGAATAGCCCAGAAAGGTTTAACTGTTGGTTTCTCAGCAATCTCCTTCAGGAAAAAGAAACTCAAAAGGACAGCAAAAAGGATATAAAAAGTGAGTGTCAACACAATGATTTATTCAACCTAAAATTTTTCTGCTGATATTGCCATCTTGTTTGAGGTCACATTTGCCTTGATAAGGAACAAGGCAAATGATAACCTTTTATGCTTCTTCTGATTCCCCTCTGTCACCCAACCCAGCCAGTTTATTTTTCCTACTCTAGTTGCTACTCTCTTTTTAGTTACCATTAAAGAAACTTTTCATCACTTTATTTTTTTGTTTCTTTTTACACTTGTATTATAGGAAGGTACTTCAAAACATTCATGGAAAATAGAATTAAAATATGTTTATTTTGGTACACAAGAATTTTGGAATCTGTGGGTTTTTTTCATAATATACATCTTCCATGAACTTTCTGAAGACTCTTCATATTTTTTTGCAACATACCAATGAGAAATTTAGGCGGTATTCCAGATGTGGTTTCAGAATTCTCTTTCTACAAGAAATTTAGGTTTATAGCTCTTTTCCTCTGTCTTTATATTAGGTCATCTTCTAAGATGTAGGTTTTGTTCTTATCTGTAAACTTAAAGGATTTACGATAGGAGTCAGATTAATTTTCTTTTTTAATCTTGAAACTCCATTGCATTACCAATAGAGAAAGAATAAGACCAACAAAAGATTCTGGCAAGGCTTTTGTGCCTTCTGTTCAAGAATGCCTTAACTTTCTAAATCAAATGTTGTAATAAAAGATTGGCTTTTCCTATTCTCTGTAGACCTTAATTATGATGTGGAAAAAAAAGCCTCAGATTGAAGCTAGACAAACCCAGGTTTGAATCATAGCTTTGAATCATAGCTTTGCTACTAATTCACCCTGTGCCATTCAGCAATTTAATAATCTTTCAGAAATTTGGTTTGCTCACCTGTAAATGGATTAATAATAATAATATCTATCTTGCAGTATAATGGAAGGATTAGAGATGACATCTATTGAGGACCTGTCACATGATAGACATCCAATAAAAGGATGAAAATATACTATTAGATTAAAAATAAACACAGTTGTTATATTTAGTTTGGATGGTTCAGACAAATGACACTCATTGCCGAACACTCAGAATACTTCATGACATAAATATCTGAGTACAAACAATTAGATAGTCAATGAGGTAACTGGAATAATAGGTATGATTTTCAGAGTTAGATAAAAACTGGTAAATAAGATTAAATTTCAATTTTTAAGGAATTTATTAATACATTAGTTTCTCAGAGTCATAGCAAATGCATGCTAATTAATACAACACAATTCTCATCAATTCTCAGCTTTATTTAATATTAATACAGAGAATAGGTTCAATGTACCTCATAGATACATTTCTAAGATATTCTAATTATGCTTTTTTCCTACCTACCTACCTCCTTCCTTTCCTCTCCCTTTATTTCCTCTTTCTTCCTTTCTCAGATAATGTTTTTATTTTACATTATAGTCAAAGGCTTGATGCTCGACTAAATAAAGAGTTCAATAAGTAAACAGTAAAATAAAGAAAGAAAGAAGGTTTGGTGGAATATAGGCAAGGGCTATAAACAATAATCAAATGAAAAGATGTACATTTCATACATATGCAGTAAAATTTTAGAATAATCACAGAGCACAAAAAAACTATAGTAGTATATCATTCTTTAATATTGGTTTGACCAAGATATGAAACAAAGTTTGACAATAAAACTATATTGCAACAATACTATTGTCACAGAGAATGTGTAGTGTTCAAGTCTGGCCACATAGCATATGCCCTGTGAGATACTGGAGTGGGCCTTGTCATTAATGTTAGTCTTATAACCATCATCTATGTCTTATAATATGCAGTGTGTTTCAAAACTTGAAGATATTTGAAAGTTTATTATGAGCATATTAAAGATATCAGGTTTTTATAATAAAATTGGGAGCTAAGTATAGATAAAAATTAGATGCAGTCCTGAATTTCTCTCTTTAAAGAAGTATCAGGTTGTTTGTACTGTAGATTATTTCATAATGCCAAACACTCAATAATGCTGCCTGAGAGACCATGTGCTTCCTACATTGGTGTGTGGTAAGATGTGAATTAAGGCTATAAATCTGATTATAGGATTTGCCTGTGTCATATTCTCTCATCTTGCATGAAGTAATTAGCTGATTGTTCCCATAGTGATACTTGTGTTCTCAATCTAATTGTCTATGTATTTAACTAATGGTTTTGGCTTTTGTAGGCTGTCCAAGTTATGTAACAAACCTTCCCAAAACTGAATGGCTTTCAATAATAATCGTTTACTTTACTCATAACTCTGTGGGTCAACAGTTTGGGCTGAGCTCAGGTAGAGCCAAAGGCATTGTTTTGGCCAGGTTTACCTGAGGTTACTTTTCTCAACTAGTGGTCCAGCTGGATGGTGCTGGGTTTCAGGTGGTTGGTTGGTCTAGACACTGGCGAGCTTCAGCACCATCTCTCTGACTCATTGCTGCTTACTACAGATCTCCTCACCCAATAGGCTGCATTTGCAGTCCCAAGGCAGTATTCCAAGCATACGAGAGCAAGAGTTGTAAGGCCACTTGTGCCTTTGGCTCTGGACTTCCATAGTATAATATTGTCACATTAAATTGATCAAAGCAAGTCACAGAGCCAGTTTAAATGACATGAGATGGAGAAACAGATTCTACCTCTTTTATTTTTTTTTTAAAATGAGAGGAATGAGTTTATTAAAAGGTATATTTTTAAAGATGTAAGATAGGGTTTTCATATTAATACTTAGAAAAGATTTTCACTTTCTTTTTAAACCAAATCACAAGTATTTTAATTGAAACAATAAATGTGTTTTAAAATTGCCAAGGCCATACAGACTAGAATTTTTTTTTTTTTTTGGTTTAAAAGTTCACTTACCACAGCAACCACATATTGCTTTGTCATGCTTTTTGCACTTAATTTTTCTTTTCTTTTTTTTAAACTTTTATTTAGAAGATAGAAATTTCCAAAGTACAGTTTATGGATTACAATGGCTTTTTCCCCACTACAACTTCTCACCCCACCCACAACCCACCTATCTCCCATTCCCTCTCCCATTCCATTCACATCAAGATTCATTTTCAATTATCTTTATATACAGAAGATCAATTTAGTATATATTAAGTAAAGATTTCATCAGTTTGCCCCCACACAGAACACAAATTGCCAGATACTGTTTGAGCACTAATCATATCAGTAATTCATATTGAACTATCCATTAAGGACAGAGATCCTACATGGAGTATAAGTGCACAGTGACTCCTGTTGTTGACTTAACAAATTGACACTCGTGTTTAAGGCATCAGCAATCTCCCCAGGCTCTAGTCATGAGTTGCCAAGGCCATGGAAGCCCCCTGAACTCGCCAACTTTGATCTTATTTCAACGAGGCCATAGTCAAAGTGGAAGTTCTCTCCTCCCTTCAGAGAAAGGTACCTCCTTCTTTGATGGCCCGTTTTTCCATTGGGATCTCACTCGCAGAGATCTTTCATTTAGGTCTTCTTTTTTTTTTTTTTTTTTTTCTCCAGAGTGTCTTGGCTTTCCATGCCTAAAATACACTCATGGGCTCTTGAGCCAGATCCGAATGCCTCAAGGGCCAATTCAAAGGCCAGAGTGCTGTTTAGGACATCTGCCATTCTATGAGTCTGCTGTGTATCGTACTTCCCATGTTGGATCGTTCTCTCCCTTTTTTATTCTATCAGTTAGTATTCGCAGACACTAGTCTTGTTTATGTGATCCCTTTGACTCTTAGACCTATCATTATGGTCTATTGTGACCTGAAATTGATCACCTGGACTAGTGAGATGGCATTGGTACATGCTACCTTGATGGGATTGTATTGGAATCCCCTGGCACATTTCTAACTCCACCACTTGGGGCAAGTCCCAAATTGTACATCCCCTCCCTCTCTTATTCCCACTCTTATATTTAACAGAGATCACTTGTCAGTTAAATTTAAACATCTAAGAATAATTGTGTGTTAATTACATAGCTCAACCAATGGTATTAAGTAGAACAAACAAAAATACTAAAAGGGATATAGTATTAAATTTTACATCAACAGTGATGATAAGGGCTGATTAAGTCATTGTTTCTCATAGATTTCCCTTTTGATGCTCAGTTAGTTCTCACCAATCAGGGAAAACACATGATATTTGTCCCTCTGGGACTGGCTTATTTCACTCAGCATGATGTTTTCCAGGTTCCTCCATTTTGTTGCAAATGACCAGATTTCATTGGTTTTTTTTTAACTGCTGTATAGTATTCTATAGAGTACATGTCCCATAATTTCTTTATCCAGGCTACTGTTGATGGGCATTTGGGATGATTCCAGGTCTTAGCTATTGTGAATTGAGCTGCAATAAACATTAAGGAGCAGACAGCTTTTGTGTTTGTCAATTTAATTTCCTTTGGATAAACTACAAGGAGTGGATGGCTGGGTTGAATGGTAGGGTTATATTCAGATTTCTGAGGAATCTCCAGACTGACTTCCATAGTGGCTTAACCAATTTGCATTCCCACCAACAGTGGGTTAGTGTTCCTTTTTCCCCACATCCTCTCCAGAATCTATTGTTGGTAGATTTCTAAATGTGAGCCATTCTAACAGGGGTGATTGTTTTTGTGGCTATTGTGAATGGGATTGATCTTAGAAGTTCTTTCTCAGCTGTGGCATTGGCTGTGTATACAAAGGCTGTTGATGTTTGTGCAGTGATTTTATATCCTGCTACTTTGCCAAACTCTTCTATGAGTTCCAAGAGTCTCTTAGTAGAGATCTTGGGTCCCCTAAATACAGAATCATATCATCTGCAAAGAGGGATAGTTTGAGTTCTTCCTTCCCAATTTGTATCCCTTTAATTTCTTTTTCTTGCCTAATAGCTCTGGCTAAAACTTTCAGACCTATATTGAATAGCAGTGGTGAGAGTGGGCATCCCTGTCTGGTAGCAGATCTCAGTGGAAATGCTTCCAACTTTTCCCCATTCAATAGGATGCTGGCCGTGGGTTTTTCATAAATTGCTTTGATTGTATTGAGGAATGTTCCTTCCATACCCAGTTTGCTTAGGGTTTTCATCATGAAAGGGTGTTGTATTTCACCAAATGCTTTTTCTGCATCTGTTTACATAATCATATGGTTTTTCTTCTGCAGTCTGTTAATGTGGTGTATCACATTGATTGATTTGTGAATGTTGAACCATCCCTGCATACCAGGGATAAATCCCACTTGGTCTGGGTGGATGATCTTTCTGAAGTGTTGTTGCATTCTATTGGCCAGAATTTTATTGAGTATTTTTGCATCTATGTCCATCAGGGATATTGGTCTGTAATTTGCTTTCAAAGCTGCATGTTTTTCCAGCTTAGGAATTAAGGTGATGCTGGCTTCATAGAAAGAATTTGGGAGGATTCCCTCTTTTTTGATTGTTCTGAATAGTTTGAGAAGAAATGGAGTCAGTTCTTCTTTAAATGTCTGGTAGAACTCAGCAGTGAATCCATCTGGTCCTGGGCTTTTCTTTGTTGGGAGGGCCTTTATTACTGTTTCAATTTCTGCTCAGTTATAGGTCTGTTTAGGTTTTCTATGTCTTTCTGGTTCAATTTCATAGGTTATATGTGTCCGGGAATCTATCCATTTCTGATAGATTTCCCTGTTTGCTGCATACAAGTCCTCGTAGTAATTTCTGATGATTCTTTTTATTTCTGTGGTGTCTGTTGTTACATTTCCTTTTTCATTTTATTGATTTTACTGATTTTATTGATTTGGGTCTTTTCTTTTTTTTAGTTAGTTGGGCCAATGGAGTGTCAATTTTGTTTATTTTTTTTAAAAACCAGCTCCTCATTTGGCTGATTTTTTGTAATTTTTTTTATTCAATCCTATTGATTTCTTCTCTGATTTTAATTATTTCTCTTCTCCTACTAGTTTAGTCTGGTTTGCTGCAGTTTTTCCAGATCCTAGAGATGCATTGAAAGCTCATTTATTTGATGCCTTTCCAATTTCTTGATCTAGGTAGCTATTACTATTAATTTTCCTCTTAACACTGCTTTTGCTGTATCCCATAAGTTTTGATATGTTATGCTATTGTCCTCATTTACTTCCAGAAAGTTTTTGATTTCTCTCTTGATTTCTTCTATGACCCAGTGTTCATTCAGGAGCATGTTGTTCAATCTCCATGCATTTGCATATGTTCTAGGGATTCCTGAGTTGCTAATTTCCAACTTCGTTCCACTATGGTCTGATAAGCTGCATCGTATGATTCTAATTCTTTTGAATTTGTTGAGACTTGCTTTATGGCCTAGTATGTGGTCAATCCTAGAGAAGGTTCCATGTACTGCTGAGAAGAATGTAAATTCTCTATGTGTAGGATGAAAAGTTCTGTAGATATCTGTTAGATCCATTTGGGCAATAGTGTCATTTAAATCTACTGTTTCCTTGTTGATCATCTGTCCTGGTGATCTGTCTATTTATGAGAGTGGATTATTAAAGTCCCCTAGTACTCTTGTATTGAGGTCTAAGTCTCCCTTTAAGTCCCTTAACAAATCTTTTAAATAAACTGGTGCACTGTAATTAGGTGCATATACATTGATAATCATTATATCTTCCTGTTGAATTGAACCCTTAATCTTTATATAGTGCCCCTCTTTGTCTCTCTTAACAGTTTTTGTGTTAAAGTTTATGTTGTCTGATATTAAGATGGCTACGCCCTCTCTTTTTTCATTTCTGTTGGCATGGTATATCTTTTTCCAGCCTTTCACTTTCAGTCTGCATGCATCTTTGTTGGAAAGATGTGTTTCTTGTAAGCAGCAAATAGATAGGTTTTGTTCCTTAACCCAATCAGCCAACTTCTTTTAACTGGAGAACTGAAGCCATTTACATTCAATGTGACTATTGATAAGTAGTAACTTTGCCCAGCCATTTGCCAAAGATATTTTCTAATACATGCTTTCAACTTCCTGTGATCTTTTTCTGGGAGGTTTCCTTCCTTTACCTTCTTTCATATTGCTGACCGTGTTTCTGTATGTATCACATCTTTAAGCATCTTTTGCAGGGCTGGACAAGTGGCGACAAATTCTTTCAATTTCTGTTTGCTATGAAACGTCTGCATTTCACCTTCATTCATAAATGAGAGCTTTGCAGGATATAATATTCTGGGCTGGCAGTTTTTCTCTCTTAGCACCTGGACTGTGTCTCGCCATTCCCTCCTAGCCTGTAGGGTTTCTGCTGAGAAGTCTGCTGTGAGTCTAATTGGAGATCCTCTGAGAGTAATCTGACGTTTCTCTCTTGCACATTTTAGGATCTTTTCTTTATGTTTCACTGTGGTGAGTTTAATTACAACATGTCGTGGTGAGTTTAATTACAACATGTCATGTTGAGGATCTCTTTTGGTCATGGTTACCAGGTGTTCTATGAGCTTCCTGTACTAGGATCTCTCTGTCCTTCTCCAAACCCGGAAAGTTCTCTGCTAGTATCTCACTAAAAAGGCCTTCTAATCCTTTCTCTCTCTCCATGCCTTCAGGGACTCTTAAAACTCGAATGTTGGGTTTTTAATAGTATCCTGTAGATTCCCAACAATATTTTTTAGATTTCTAATTTCCTCTTTTCTTTGGTTTGACTGTATACTTTCCTGTGCTCTGTCTTCTAAGTCTGATATTCCCTCTTCTATTTCACTGACTCTGTTTTTAAGGCTCTCTAATGTGTTTGTCATTTGATCTATTGAGTTCTTCATTTCATTTTGATTTCTCTTCACTATCATGCTTTCATGTTCTACTAGTTTCTGCCTTTCATTTTGATTCCTCCTTAAGATTTCATTTTCACGAGAGAGATTTTCTGTCCTGTCCAGTAAGGATTTCTGTAGTTCAAGAATTTATTTTCGAAAACTTCTAAATGTTCGTATCATAAATTTTTTTGAAGTCCATATCTTGCATTTCTTCTATCTCATGATCTTCATAATCTTGGCTTGGGGTGTCTTGTTCATTTGGGGGCATCATAATGTCTTCCTTGATCTTCTTCCCTCAGTTTCTGTGTTTGTTGCTTGGCATTGTGGAGATATTCTTTGAATTCTTCTTCCCTCGCTGTTGTGTTTTTTTCTTGTTATACTATGACTGTGTTAATTGGACTGTCTGCTTTTGGAGGAGCCTTGGAGGCTTGAGGCTTGACGTGGGTGTGGCCAGAAAGCTTTGCTTGGTTCTTCAGGGTTAAGGGTGTGCCAAATGTGACACACTCAGGTTAGGCGAGGTAAATCTCTCTCTCTCTCTTTATTTATTTATTGATTGATTGATGTATATATATTTTTATTTATTCTGGAGGGAAGTAATACCACACAGCTGAGCAGAATTGAAGGTAGTCAGCTTCCAATCTCTGCCTTCTGTGGGTATATCATTTGTTTGCTTTTTCCCTAGGACCACACAAAGAATCTGTGCTGCCCTCAGTATGGGCTCAAATTCTCCTGCAGTCTCCCATTGGGTTTCCAAGGTTACCGAATTGTAGCGTCTCTGGAGAGTACTCATGTGAACTCCGTGAGTTCTCTCACCCACCGTCTCTTTTTTCACCACCTCAGTTCATTAGCTCCACCCTTTCACTAAGTCCTAACCTCCTGTTATTTCACCCCCCACAGAGTTAGGTTTTTCTGTTTGACTGGGGGCAGGCGCAGTTCTGAGGTCGCGCACAGCCCTGAGGTCATGCACCTTTTATATATGTCCAAAATATCTCCTGCTCTTTGTCTCCTGCTTGTCTTTGTAAGGTAGGCGGAGAGAGACCATACTGGTTCCTGGTGTTTTTTTTGTTTTGTTTTGTTTTGTTTTGTTTGTTTTTTTTTGTTTTTTTCCCTCTCTCCAGTAGTTAGTCTGGTGAACTTTCCCCAGTGGGGTTTCAGGCCAGTTTCCCCACCGATGTCTTGGGTTACAGAGCTCACCTCCCCTCCAGCGCAGATGCGTAGACTCCACTGTTTGGCTTCAGAGCTGTGGGCATCCTTGCTCTCCCCACAGGTCGTCAGTGTCACATCCACTATATCTAGCAGATTTTCCTCTGCAATTTTTTCCACGAGCCTTTCCCTGAGATTACCGTAATTCTACTTTTGTTAACCTGTCTTTTCCTGGACTATCAGTGCACGTCCTCTCTATTCCACCATCTTGGCTCCTACCCCCCCGATTCTACCTCTTAATGAGAATTGCAGAAAAGCTACCTTGTGACAGTGTGTACATACAGGTTTGGAGGAGATGTCTGGCCATTTTTTTAAAAATAGTCTACATGGCTCATATTTTTTTTAAAAAAAAAAGTAAACCATTACTTTCAAGCCTAATATGGTTAATGGATTATGAATTTAGGTGCTATTTTTCCTTTAAAACTGTCTTTCTATTGCACCCTTAAGGTTTTCCTTGTGTAGCAAGTACTAGGTAATTGATCTTGGATGAAGTATTATGAGGTTTGCAAAATAAAGCAATTCAGGTTCAAGAGTAAAGCTAAAGGAACTTAATGCATAAGGCAGAAAAGAATAGTAGAAAAGACAAGGTATCAATAAGAAGGATCATAAATGAACTAACCATGCTTATGAATTACTATTCAAATTCAAAGAATCTGGAGAGCAGGACAGATGAGGAGACTAGATTGCAATGAGGAGACTGCATAAAACACTTGAACACACTCTAGCAGATAAGCAATGTCAAGATGAGGAAAATGAAGTTTAGAAAGGGAAGAACATTAGAAGTGATAGAATAAGAGCTGTAAGAGACTGCAAGAGGAATTTGGGGCATTTTCTAGATATTGTAGAGCTCAGTGACACTCTTTATTATATCGAATCTTCTTCAAAATGTTGACTTTTCCTTTCTTGTGATGTAAGCATAACTCTAGCCCTGCTTCTTGGATGATTAGAAATGGTTACTGATGTTTTACTTTGGTGACTTTTTAGTTTATAATGGCAGATAAAGTATAAAGTGATCAAAGAAAAGTCGAAAGATGTTATCTTTGAAAAGGAAAGGAAAATAAGATTTATATGCATATGTGCAGTTACATATGTGTGTATAAATATGTACATTTTTGTGTGTATTTTAGTATATGTGTATATATACATATAAATGCACGTGTATGTGTATAGTTCAGTCACTTTAGTCTGCTGTAACAAAACTTCAGAGACTGAGTAGTGTAAACAACAGAAATTTATTTTCCTCAGAGTTCTGGAAGCTAGAGTTTGAGGTTGGGGTGCTAGCATAAGCAGGTTCTGGTGAGGACCTTATTTTGAATTTCAGAGGGCTGCCTTCTCATTGTGTCTTCACCTGGCTGAGGAAAGAGGGGGTGAGGGGAGAGAAAGATAATCGCAGAGAGAACAAGATCTGCAGTATGACAGTCTTATTAGATGGGAGCCTCACTCAGATGACCTCCTCATTTCATAACACTGGGAATTGCAGATTCTACATAGGAGTTTTTAGAGAACACAGTTTCATCTACAGTACCATAGTAGGATGTGTGTGTGTTTGTGTGTGTATGTGTTAAGGCATGCTCATACACACATGTAGAGAAAGACAGCAATATACTACCTAATGTGAAATTTATTCAGTTATACAAGTATCTGTATTGGTAAATTTTGAATAAAAGAACAAAATTTGGAAATTCATAAAGGATTTGTCTTCCTGGGAGAGCTCTGGACTTACAGCTTGGTTTGAGACAAGAGCACAACCAAGGATCTCCTGGTGACCAGTGTGTGACCAGGGAGTGGTAGGGCCACAGAAGAAAGAGCAGTAGGAATCCCCCTGAGTACAATCTACAAAGATGGTGCATTTTTATTTGCTGTCTTAGTTAAGATGCTAATGTGATTGTTGGTAAGACCATGATGAAGATATCATGGAATTAGTGTGAAAGCTGAAATCAGGCTGTCCAGTGTGCAGTTGTGGCTTCAGTGCTCACACCAGGCTGCATCTATAAGTTTTCTTTTGAGAGGATACTCCCAACAGATGTTAGAATTTTTTTTACCTAAATCTAATGTTTGTCATTTAATTGAAATGTGCCTTGTGTTTCTGCTGATCCTTGAATACAATGGAGAAGAATCTTAAGCTTAGCAGGAAGTAGTATTTATATAAAAATAGAAACAGTTTATTCTCAAAAGCTTTTTCCCCCAATAACTAGTTCATTCAACCATGATTAGGAATTTTATAATTACCCCCTCACAGTAATTGGCACTTCCTGATCTGAGCCTTGCCTTTCTGAGTCTTGTTCATAGGATTTGAATTCATTGTACATTTGTCCTTCAAACTTCTTGTCCACTGGGAAGAAAGTTCAGTCTAAGTTATAAGAACAGACAGTAGTCGATTTAATTCCCTAAGCTTTGATTTCCTTATCTGTAAAACAAAAATAAAGTATCTCTGCTCCTTCATGATTGTTGTGAGAAGCCAATGTGATAAACTAGATTCTAACTGATCATTTAGCCTTTATCAAAACACCACCCATAAAGGTGTTCACTACTTCACACAACCCCCCATTCTGTTGGGAACAGTTCCAATAAATTGGAGAATCTCCGTAAAACTGTGCTTCCTTCTAACACTGTATATAATATTAAAATACTGCCTATGGTACTTGTTCTGCAAAATTGAACTATACAAAGTAAATCTAACCTACTTCAGCACTACACCATGACTCTTCACGTATTTGGAGACAGTATGTGAACCTCATAAATCTTCCTTTTCCAGCCTAAATTGTCTAGATCTCTCAACCATTTCCATCTGACATGATTTCTGACTACTTCATTATTCTGGACCTCCTTCCTCTGAAGATGTAGACTTTTGCTCCAAGTCTTTTTAGAATCAAACCCAATATTAAAAAAATGTACTAATCAATTCATAAAATACAAGGTTAGCATCTTTCCTGCTGTGTGTCTGTTAATGCAGACTGAGTTTGCATTTACTTTTTGAACAGCTGCCACACACAGTTGGCATAGGGAGAGCTTACTAGCAGCTTATTCCCAGTGGTCTTGGGGTGAGTTGCTATTAAGTCAGGCCAATTGACTTCATTGTGCTGAGCACAATATTGTATTTTATTTATATGCCCACAATATATACCTGTAGAAACCATATGTATTCTCTGACTTTATTATGCTGAGTATAGCATTATATTTTATTTATATGCCCACTATCTATCTATCTATATCACATATAATCATATACATTTTCTATCTATATAGATTTATTATGTATTTTTGCATTCCTATTTCATAAATGTGCCTATAAAATTTCATTATGTTTATATAGGTAAAATTTCCAAACCTGTGCACATCCTTTTCCATCTCAGTTAGTACAATTATTGTTCCGGCCTGTGTCATTGGTGATTTGGTTTCTTTTTCAAGTTAGCTGTGCATCCTTCCCATATCAGCTCAGATCTCCCAATGCAATAGTTATATAGTGCATACTAATTGCCTTCCTCATTGGGATAATTGTGTTTTCATTGTTGAAATTCAGATTTTATAGATACCTAACCCTCACCCTTTATAGTATTTTATAGTATACATAATCCTCACCCTTTACCATGAATTTGGAACAAATCCATGTACATTTTTTTAAAGATTTATTTACTTATGTGAAAGGCAGAAATACAGGGAGAGAAGGAGAAAAAGAAAGATCTTCCATCCCCTTGTTCACTTCCCAAATGGCCTCAACGGCAGGAGTTGGCCCAGCTGAAGCCAGGAGCCAGAAGCTTCATCCAGGTCTCCCACTTGGGCCATCTTCTGCTGCTTTTCCAGGAACATTAGCAGGGAGCTGGATTGGAAGTGGAGAAGCCCGGACTTGAACCGGCACACATGTGGGATGTCAGCTCTGCAGATGGAGGCTTAACCTTCTACACCACAGTGCTGACCCCATCCGTCCATGTTTTTGAACTGCCACCTTGAAATTTAATATCTACAACTATGGCCAGTGGCTTTTACATAGGTTGTTAGGTATCTTCAAACGAAATGGTCAGTTTTCCCCTGAGTTCCTACCCCTTACACTTTATCAGTCTTTATAGGGAACCAAGTTCCTATAAGAGCTCTGTTGACTTTTTGAAAGATGGTAAGAGCTGCTAAGAGGCATTTATTATCTTTATAGCCTGTCATTTATTGCTTTCATGGTATAGTAACTAAATTCTATGATATTGTTTGAGGCTGGAAGCACATGAACATTATCTAATGGAGTTCTTTTTTTTTTTTTTTTTTTGCAATAGCAAGAGGAAGTTTATTTCATTTGCAAATGGGCCGTCTCAACAGCACCCTCTAGTGTAGTGCAGAGAGAGCGGCCCCGAACATCAGTTTTACAGGGTATTTAAAGCTTAAAACCACAACATTAGCATATCTAGTCGTGTTACAATTTCATTGGATATGTTAATGGTTACTGGGTAAGGGGCTAGGGAAGGGGGTAGTGCGGGCAGTTTCTTAAGCAAGCAGGGCGGGGGATACAGAAGCAGAAGCCTAAAGAGGAGACATCTATATGCATCTGCATCTCAAACACCCTGCTCCCTTCCTTTGTTTCAGACCTTCAAGAGAAGTTTTTCTATTTACATCCAAAAAGCCCTTTGTTCCAAGAGGAGCAGAGGTGGGGAAGCAAGAACCATCTCCTTAAAAACCCCCAGCCTCTACTGGACTCGGACAAATACTAACAATTTCTGTGTCCTAGTCTAAGAACAGAGGAATAATAGAGACAGGGGTTAAGGGTGATCCCTAAAATTTTAAGATTAAAATTGGTCAAAAACAAAAAGGGGGGAATGAAGGACTTCTGAAAATTTACCTGCTAAAAAACTAAGAAGTGAACAACCCTGACAATGGTCACGCCATTTTAACTACCCCAGCACTATCTTAGGGAACTCTAATAAAACAGTTCCTGGAAATTGGGCCGAAACCATAAGTCAAGGGCAGGCAGCTGCGGTTTGAGATAACGACGCCAGATAAAGGCATGGGAAGCACCCAACCGCCCCTTATCTGTGGGTCCCGGCAGACGGCAAAAGTATGCAAGGTATTTTCTGCATGCCCCCACCCCATTGTCTTATTGAAACCCTGTAACCACGTTTTTTTCTGCTTCTGGAGTTCCTTTTTTAAATGAAAACCTCTGATATTCTGTGCCTGCCAGAATCTTTCCCCTACCTCCCTCCTTGCTTTGTCCTATCAGAAAAGATAGTTTAACTTTCATACTAATAGTAAACAAGATAAATTAAATGTTTATGTGCTTGAAGTGAGTTTTTAGGTATTATTGTTTCTTTCAGTTCTCAAGGAATCACATATGTTGATTTTACACATAAGGAAATCAAAATATAGTGAGATTAAACTACTTGGTCAAAGGAAATCAGCTTATAAATTATAAAACTAAATTCAACCCAGAGTACTAGAACCAGCCTATAAAAAATAAAGGCAAATTCAACTCCAAAGTAATCTAATTTGAGAATTTAAGCTCTTAATAAGCAAACTTAATTAAAGGTAACCTTTTATTTTTATGAAATTGTACCTCCTCCATAGAATGTCTTCTGGCACCTGTACAAGGGCATTTCGCAAAGTTCATAGAACATAAGATTAAAAGATAAGTTTATTTGAGAGGAAAAATTTTGAAATCCATGCAGAGTTTTTTTCATACTATGCATTTTCCATGAAAAATTTGAAGACCCCCTTATACAACTGCTATTTCTTTTTTTTAATTAAACTTTTATTTAATGAATATAAATTTCCAAAGTACAGCTTATGGATTACAATGGCTTCCCCCTCCCAAAACTTCCCTCCTACCCACAACCCTCCCCTTTCCCGCTCCCTCTCCCCTTCCAATCACATCATGATTCATTTTCAATTCTCTTTATATACAGAAGATCAGTTTAGTATATATTAGGTAATGATTTCAACAGTTTGCCCCCACATAGCAACACAAAGTGAAAAAAAATACTGTTGGAGTACTAGTTATAGCATTAAATAAGAGTGTACAGCAAATTAAAGGCAGAGATCCTCCATAATATTTTTTTAAAAAATTAATTAATTTTCTATGCCATTTCCAATTAACACCAGGGTGTTTTTTTTTCATTTCCAGTTATCTTTATATACAGAAGATCGATTCAGTATATAATTAGTAAAGATCTCATCAGTTTGTACCCACGCAGAAACACAAAGTGTAAAAATACTGTTTCAGTACTAGTTATAGCATCACTTCACTTTGGACAACACATTAAGGACAGATCCCACATGGGATGTAAGTACACAGTGACTCCTGTTGCTGACTTAACAATTCGACACTCCTGTTCATGGCATCAGTAATCTCCCTATTTCTTAAAACATACTTAATTGCATAGTATCTACCTGTCTTAGGTGAATTTAGCTGTGTCCCTTCCCTTCATTCCAGCCACCTGTTAATCTGTCTACAGTTACTTCCTTACTGCATGACATGAAGACTGTGTCCTCATTGCTGATCTGAGTTGCTATGATTCAGAGGTTATTGCCATTACCACCACTACCTAACTCTCTGTGCACTGATGCACTAAAAAGCCAAGTGTCTTAGCAGGGCACATTGATATGGATAGTTGTCATTGTCATTAAGTCATTTTTTAGGGTGGAATGACAAATTTTCCATGTGGAAGCATGTTCCATATATAAGAATATGTGTGGCATATATATGATATGGCAGGCATATCAGTCTATCAGCAAACCCTCTCAGCTCTGCCTTCAAAATATATCCCAGTATCAAGACATATTTTACCAAGTCGCAACTACCCACTTACCCAGCCCACCAATATATCTCCTGGCTGGCCTCCTTCCACTACTCTATGGTAAATTTTCCTCACATAGAATACTAGAACTGGGAAAGTCATTTGAAGTGTAAACCAGGCTATTTCACTCTTTTCTCAAAAGCCAACAGTCATGTCCATCTCCTTTAAGTAAAAGTCTGGTCACCACATTACCACCTCTTCAATTCCCTCTCCCTCAGCTTTCCCTAACTCTCTGGTCTTTGGTAACAATGGTGTCCCTGCTCTTCTTCAACATATTGCATGTATACCTATCTCAAGACCTTTGTATTTGATGTTCATCTGATCAGAAAGCTCTTAGCTCCAGTAATACCATGACTCCTTCCCCAGACATTCACTTCTTCTACCCTCTGCAACAATGTGAATTCATGAGAGGGATGCTTTATCTTCTACAAGGGTACATCAAAGAGTAGAAATAGAAATTTGTGGAAAATGGAATTAAAATTTGTTTAACTTGGTCCAAAAAAATTCTGAAATCCATGCATACATGGAGTCTTCAAGAAGTTCATGGAAAATATGTTAAAACTATGCATGGATTTAAAAAATGTTTTGCACCAAAGTAAATTTAATTTCACTTTTCCATGAAATCTTTGAAGTATCTTCAGATCAGTGCCAGGGTTAATTGCTGTGAAGGAGGCATGATAAGAGCAGATCACGGGGCTAACACTGTGGCATAGAAGGTAAAGCTGCCGCCTGCAGTGCTGGCATCCCATATGGGCGCCAGTTTGTGTCCCAGCTGCTCCACTTCTGATTCAGCTCTCTGCTATGGCCTGGAAAAGCAGTAGAAGATAGTCCAAGTCCTTGGGTCCCTGTACCCATGTGGGAAACCCGGAAGAAGCTCCTGGCTCCTGCCTTTGGATGGGGCCAGCTCTGGCCATTGTGGCCATTTTGGGAGTGAGCTAGCAGATGGAAGTCTTATCTCTCTGTCTCTCTCTGTCTCTCTCTCTCTCTCTCTCTCTCTCTCTGTCTCTCTCTCGGTTTCTACCTCTATCTAACTCTCTACATTTCAAATAATTAAATCTTTTTTAAAAAAAAAGAGTGGATAACCTCTCAGAAAAAGGCATACAAGTTAAATTATTTTAGGAGAATTCATAGTCACATTTTCAATTAAAATGGTCATTCTGATGTCAGCATGCAGAAAGGATTTAGATAAGCAGTGATTGGCAGCAGAGAAATCAATGAGAATCAGGGATTCATGAGAGCAAGGAATATAGGACAAATCTTTGGGTTTTTTAGCAGAGTGACTGAGATAAAGAACATATGAATATCTGAGAGAAGATTAGTCACATAGAGATCATGTGGAAGAAGAATCAATTAGGTTTCTTGTCAAGAATGAAAATCTGTGCTATTTGTTCACTGTTTGGTGAAAACCAGTATGCTATTGATATATTAAATTGCACTTCCTTACCCTTGTAACTGTAATTCCTGTGAAAGCCAGAAAATAATTAGGCTATGAAGATATTCTCATAAGCTTGATCTCATGGAAAATACATCCCTAAGACACAATGCTCATTTTTAATTTCATGGCAAGAACAGCACAAGACAGGTGAACTATGCTGAAGAGTGAGCAGATATCTTGCTTGCCAGAGTTATACTTAAAAGTCCAGAAGGCTAGTCTCAGCTCATTATGGTGCACACCATTATTGCAGAAGTAATTATTTGGCTAAAGGAGAGAAAAATGAAGATAGGAAAGAAAGTTAATTTTTATTTTAGAAATAAAAATTTTGTAAAAGCATATGAGAACGTTGCCTTGTACTTGATTTATTGGCCTGTCAAGTTTCACTTTTGGTTGATGGAACAAGTGTCTACAGTGCTGGAAATCAGTGGTACGTTTACCTATATGCTAGGAGGTTTAACACCATTCTCCACAAAAGCAGCAGCAAAAAGTATTCGAAGAGGGAAGAGATTTCCTTATTTTATTCTCTTTTGAAAACTGGTAAGTTTTTAAAAAATCAACATGACCTTTATGAGGGTACTTCCAAAAGTTCATGGAAAAATAAAATTAATAGACAAGTTCATTTTGGCACACACAAAAATTGGCTAACCTGTACATACAAGAGATCTTAAAAAAGTTCATGGGAATGTATATTATGGAACAACTAGCAATGGATTTTTAAAATTGTTACATCAAAATAAAGTTATATTTTAATTCCATTTTTCAGTCAACTGTGCCCTCGTACATATCTAAAATTAATCACAAAAATCAAAGGGCTTGTAATGAACGTCACAGGAATACTATTTCTTCTCTTGACCCCAAACCCAATCGAATTGAAAGGGAACAGCTTTACTCAACATGCTATGGCTGTTTCTGCTAATATTTCTAATAATGGAACTCCTAGCACTTAGATGCTATTTTCTGCGAAGCTGGAAAGAGATGGAGGATTGGCCTTCTCTTAGCCAGACTTCTAATTTATCTAGGTCCCTTTTAGTGATGCCACTTTCAGAAGAGCAGATTAGCTCTTCTGATGGCATATCCGTGTTGCCCCTGGAAGCTCACAGCTGAATAGCTCTTGAGCAGGGCTCGGCTAACTATGGCCCAAAGTGCAAACTGCCCACTTTACTGGGACATTGCCATATCCATCTGTTTACTTAATGTCTATGATGGCTCTTGAGTTACAACTGCAGAATTATTCCTGTGCCTAAAATATTTACTGTCCGGCCCTTGACAAAAAATGCTTGCCACAGCCAACTCCTAATTGGACTAGTGTGTCATGCAGAGTACCCAGGCAAGTGAATTTTTTTTTTTAATTTTTTTTTTTTTCACAGGCAGAGTGGATAGTGAGAGAGAGAGAGAGACAGAGAGAAAGGTCTTCCTCTTGCTGTTGGTTCACCCTCCAATGGCCACTGCGGCCAGCGCATCTCGCTGATCCGAAGCCAGGAGCCAGGTGCTTCTCCTGGTCTCCCACGCGGGTGCGGGGCCCAAGGACTTGGGCCATCCTCCACTGCCTTCCCGGGCCATAGCAGAGAGCTAGCCTGGAAGAGGGGCAACCGGGATAGAATCTGGCACCCCAACCGGGACTAGAACCCGGTGTGCCGGCGCCGCAAGGCAGAGGATTAGCCTGTTAAGCCACAGCGCCGGCAGTTTTTTTGATTTTTTTAAAGGCTTATTTATTGATTTTGAAAGTCAGAGTTACAGAGAGGGAGCAAAAGAATTCTTAAAAACTCTCTTTCTTTTCTTCCAGGAAAACTAATGCATGTCTCTCCTCCTTTCTCCTAACTAAGTTGGAGCCATTACTAATAATATTAGATGATCTTCCTCTCTCTCAGTTTACTATCTTCATTTTACTAGAATGAATCATTCATTGATTTCCTAAAAGTAAAATGTTTGCAGAGGAATCATGTTTTCTGAATTATTTCATATCTGAAAATAGCTTTTCAGTAAATACAGTTAATAAATATAATTAGTAGTGAATTTTGGCATTAAATTCCAAGTTAAAAATACTTCCCCCTCTGAGTTTTAAATGCACTACTTCTCTGTCCTCTGGGTATCAGCACAACTGCTGACTAGTTCTGTGCCAGGAGGATTTTACCTTGGAGTTGCATATTAATGTGCTGTGCACATACAAGAGGTCTTGAGAAAGTTCAGGGGAAAGAATATGTATTATTTTTGAAAAATCTATGGATTTCAAAAAGTTGCATCACAATAAATTATCTTAATTCTATTTTCTACAAAAATTTTGAGGTACCCTTGTGGAGGTATTTTCAATTCTAGATTTTTGAAAATATTTGTATTATTCCTTTGCTAATTTCCTCATCTGTGTTCTCTTTATTGTCCTCAGAATTATGGAATTCCTGAACTGAGACTTTACCATAAGGTTTAACCTCATTTATTGAATATTTAGGTTTATTCTTTGTAGATATAAATTTATACTATTCTGTAGCAGACTTTTAGATATTTCTTCCAAGGCTTCTCTTAAGGATTTTGTCCTGCTATCACTTTAATTCCAGAAAATCTCTCTGCTTTTCCAATTATTTCTTTCAGTGTCTAGATATTTCTTGATGGATCAGACTTGTTGAATTCCACCTGCACTGTTTCTTCTACTTTCGTTGTGTGTGCTTTATTGCACTTGCCTCTCTCTGTAGTATTGTGGATTCTTCTTACATATCTGGTGATTTTTAGCTTCCCATTCATATTCCCAGATGTGGCACTGTTGGGAGGTTCTATAAGTGTACAGGCATGTCTGCTGCACGGTTATGTGACTGTTTTTATTAGAATTCCCGAAGTGCCAAAATCGTTTCCCTTTTCCCTGGGGATAATTTGGTTTTTATGGAAAAGACCCATCTGAGAATTTGTGGGAATTAGATATCAACTCTTCCTTGTAAAACTCCAGCAATAGCCTTTTCCCGCCTGTGGCACATGTCTCACTCTGGCACAGATACAACCAAGACAAGACTCCATCTATGTTTCCTCCCTGTGAATCTCTGTCCTCCCAATGAAGGCAACCTCTTAGTCTTTTTTGTGCCCTGCTATACTCATTAATACTCCCTACTTGCTTCAGTCACAGCTGGTAATCTGCTGAACCTCCTTCCACTGGAGTATAGTTCATTTCCTCTTTGTCCTTGAGAATTCATACTGAGAAATTTGCTTTTCTGTTATTAAAGACAGAAAAGAATACACATTTATTTTATTTTATTTTCTCTTCAATTGTTTATTTATATAAGATAAACAAATTCCGTGTGTTTCATAAATGTGAATTTTAGAGCATAATGATACTACCCACACTATAACCCTCCCACCCATGTTCCCACCCTACCTCCTCCTTCTTTTCTTATTATTTCTTATAGTTTTATAGTGACATACTTTCAGTTTATTTTATAATCACAAGCTTAACCCTCCATCAAATAAAGAATTCAACAAGTACTAAGTAGAAAAACCACTGTTCTTCAAGAGTATAGATAAGGGCTGTAAACAATAATCAAATATCATATTGTCAATTTCACCCATATAAATTACACTTCTTTGTATATTAATTACTTGAAAACAGGGAAAACATACAGTATTTGTCTTTTTGACACTGGCTTATTTCACTAAGCATAATGGTTTCTAGTTACATTCATGTTATTGCAAAAGATAGGATTTTATTATTTTTATGGCTAAGTAGTATTCCATAGTGCATATGTCCCTTATTTTCTTTATCCAGTCTTTCAGTTGATGGTCATCTGGGTTGATTCCATATTTTAACTATTGTGAATTGAGCTGCAAAAAACATGGAGGTACATATAATCTTTCATATAATTATTTCTATTCCTTTGGGTAAATTCTCAGGAGTGAGATGGCTGGGTCATACGGTAGGTTTACACTGAGATTTCTGAGATATCTACATACTTAGTCTTCCACAGTGGTTGTACCAGTTTACATTCCCACCAACAGTGTATTAGGATACCTTTTTCCACTCATCCTCACCAAAATTTATTGGTTTTGATTTTTGGATGAGAGCCATTCTAACTGGGTTGAGTAAACCTCATTGTGGTTTTTATTTGCATTTCCCTGATGGCTAGTGTTCCTGAGCATTTTTTTCATGTCTCTTTTGGCCATTTGAATTTCATCCTTTGAAAAATGCCTGTTCAAATCATTTGAGCATATCTTGACTGTAATGATCATTTTGTTGTTGAATTTCTTGAAATCTTTTTTCTTTTTTAAAAATTTTATTTAAGTTATGCAAATTTCATATACATCATATAAACAGATTTAGAAACATAGTGGCACTCCCCCTCCAAAAGCCCCCCTAATCCCCAACACTTCCTCCAGATTCTAGATGTTAATCCTTTATGCGTTGCATAGCTTGCAAATATTCTTTGTCAGTCTATCAGTTGCCTGTTCATTTGGTTGAATGTTTCCTTTGGAGTACAGAAGCTTCATAGCTTGATGTAATTCCATTTGACTATTTTTGCTTTTATTTCCTGTGCTTCTGGGGTCTTTTCTAAGAAGTCTTTGCCTACGCCAGTGTCTTACAGAGTTTCCCCAATGTTTTCTTCTAGTAATTGGATAGTATCTGGTTGTAGATTTAGATCCTTAGTCCATTAAGAGTTGATTTTTATAAGGTGTAAAATAGGGGTGTTTTTTCATGCTTCTGCATGAGAAGGTCCAATTTTCACAGTATCATTTGTTGAAGAGACTGTCCTTCCTCTAGGGATTGATTTTAGCTCCTTTGTCAAAGATTAATTGGTTGTAGATTCATAGATTAATGTCTGGAGTTTCTATTCTGTTCTATTGATTTGCATGTCTATTTTTGTGCCATTATCAGGCTGTTTTGATGGTAATTGCCCTGTCATATGTCTTGAAATCTGGTATTGAGATGCCTCCAGCCTTGTTTTTGTTGTTTAAGATTGTTTTAGGTATTCAGAGTCATATATTTCCATATGAATTTTAGTATCATTTTCTTCTAGATCTGAGAAGAATGTCATTGGTATTTTGATTGGGATCACATCTTATCTATCAAATGCATTCAGTAATATGGGTATTTTGATATTAATTCTTTTAATCAATGAACATGGAAGATTTTTCCACTTCTTCCATTTCTTTCTTTAATGTTTTTTAATTTTCATTGAAGAGATATTTCATCTCCTTGATTAAATTATTCAAAAATATTTAAATTTGCTTGAAGCTGTTGTGAATGGTACTGATATTCAAGTTCTTTCTCAGCCATGGCATTGTTTGTGTATACAAAGGCTATTGATATTTATGTGTTGATTTTATATCCTGCAACTTTAACAAACTCTCTTGTGAGTTCTAATAGTCTCATCATGAAGTATTTTAATTTCCCTGTATATAAAGTTGTGTCATCTGCAAACAGGTATAATTTGACTTCCCCCTTTCCAATTTCCATGCCTTTGATTTTTTTTTCTTACCTAATGGCTGTGCCTACAACTTCTAGAACTATATTGCATAGCAGTTGTGTGAGTTGAAATCCTTTTTCTGGTTCTGGATCTCAGTGGAAATGCTTCCAAATTTCCCTATTCAGTATGATGCTGGTTATGGGCTTGTCATATATTGCCTTGATGTGTTAAGGAACGATCTTTCTATACCCAGTTTGCTTAAGGCTGTTATCATGAAAGGTTGTGTCTGCTATTTTATCAGATGCTTTCTCTGCATCTATTGAGATAATATGGTTTTCATACTTCAATATGTTACTGTGATGTATCACAATGATAGATACACATATGTTGAACTATCCCTGCATACCAGGAATAAATCCCACCTGATTTGGATGAATGATCTTTCTAATTTGGTGTTGGCTTCTATTAGCTAGTGATTTGTTAAGGATTTTTGCATCTGTGGTAATCAGGGATATTGATCTATAATTTTCTTTCTTTCTTGTATCTTTTTCTGGTGCTGGCCTTATAGAAGGTGTTTGGGGGAATTCCCTTCCTTTCAATTGTTTTAATAGCCTGAGATGAATTGGAATTAGTTTTCCTTTAAAAGTCTGGTAGAATTCAGTTGTGAAGCCATCAGATTCTGTGCTTTTCTTTTTTGTGATGGTCTTTATTATTTATTCAAAATCCATCTTGGTTATTAGTCTATTTAGGTTTCTATGTCTTCATGAATCAATGTTGGCAGATTGTATGCATCTAGAAATCTATTGATTTCTTCTAAATTTTCCAATCTGTTGGCAGATAGCTATTTGTAGTAATTCCTATTGATTATTTTTATTTCTTTGGTATCTGTTATAACATCATTTAATATATGATTTTAATAATTTAGGTCCTCTTTTTTGGTTAGTTGGGTCAGTGGTGTATCAATTTTGTTTATATTTTTCAAAAAAACAGCTCTTCATTTCATTGATCTTTTGTATTTTTTTTTCAATTTGTTTATTCTCTAATTTTAATTCTTTCATTCCTTCTTCTGAGCTTGGAATTGGTTTGTTCTTGTTTTTCTGGGTCCTTGAGATGCATTGTTGGATCATTTATTTGATGCCTTTCCAATTTCTTGTTGTAGGCACTAATAGCTATAAACTTCCCTTTTAACACTGTTTTTGCAATATATTGAAAGTTTTGACATGTTGTACTGTAATCTGCATTTGTTTCCAGGAATTTTTTTATTTCTTTTTTTATTTCTTCTATGACTCTTCTGCTCACTTAGGAGCATATTCTTCAGTCTGTATGCGTTTTCATTTGGTCTAGAGATTCCGGAGTTGTTGATTTCCATTGTTGTTTCCATTGTTGTTTCATTACATTGTGGTCAGAAAATATGCATGGTATGATTTCATTTTTTTTTTAATTTGTTGAGACTTGCTATATAGCCTAGTGCATGGTCTGTCCTAGAGAAAGTAAAGAATGTATATTCTGCAACTCTGGGAAGAAATGTTCTGTAGATATCAGTTAAGTCCATTTGGTCCATAGGGTAGATTAGCTTTGTTTTTTCTTTGTTGATTTTCTGTTGAGCTGATCTGCCTATTGATGAAAGTGATGTGCTGAAGTCCCTCATTACTATTGTTTTGGAGTCTATGACTCCTTTTAGATCCATTAACATTTGTTTTAAATAGCCAGGTGCCCTGGTTTTAAATAGCCAGGTATTGGTTATATTTTCATTTACTGTAGTCACATCTTCCTATTGAATTGACCCGTTAATCACTACATAATGCCTTTCTTTGTCTCTTTTAACAATTTTTATGTTAAAATCTATTTTGTCTGATATCAGGATGCTACACCTGCTTGTTTTTGCTTTCTGTTAGAATGGAGTATCTTTTTTCATCCTTTCACTTTTAGTCTCCATGATCTTTGCAGGGAGCAAGTAAATGGGTCTTGTTTTTTAATCCACTCACTCTATCTTTTGATTGGAGAATTGAGGCCATTTATATTCTTTCTTTTTTAATATTTATTTTATTTATTTAAAAGGCAGAGTTATAGGTTGGGGGAGAGCATAGAGAGAGAGAGGTCTTTCATCTGCTGGTTCACTGCCCCAAATGACTTCAACAGCCAGGACTGGGCCAGGCTGAAGCCAGGAGCCTGGACCTTCTTTTGGATAGTCCATGTGGGTGCAGGGGCCCAATAACAGGGCCATCTTCTGCTGCTTTATCAGACACATTTGCAGAAAGCTGGATCAGAAGTGGAGCAGCCAGAATTCACACTGGCACTCATATGGGATACTGACACTGCAGGCCATGGCCCAACCCACTAAGCCACAGTTCCAGTCCTATACATTCAAGGTTTTTATTGATAAGTAATGACTTGGTACTGCCACTTTTCTGTAAATATGTTATATTGTTTACTTTGGATTTTCTTTGTACTTTTACTGGATTTTTGCCTTCATATTCTTTGATAATGATGACTATCTTTCGCTGTCTCTGTGTATAGTATATCCTTAAGTGGTCTACCATCTAAATCAGAAACCAGTTTTACTGCAGTTGTACTGCTTATCGCTGTGTTCAAAAGTAAATATGCTCAGAGCTGGTGCTTAACTCGGGATCTTGGTCCCTGATAACAGCCTGGGAAAGTAGAAGAAGATGTCCCAAGTATATGGGCACCTGCCACCCATTTGGAAGGCCTACAAGAAGCTCCTGGCTCCTGGCTTTGGCCTGGCCTAGCCCTGGCCATGGCAGCCACCTGAGGAGTGAACCAGTGGATGGAAGAGTTCTCTCTCTGTGCGTTTCTCTCTTCACACATTCTCTCCCTCACTTGTGTGTCTCTCCATTCTCTGCTTCAAATAAATAAATAAATCCTAAATAAAAATAAATATACTCTTCTAATAAATATCAATGTTTGAAATTTTCCCTTCTTTTTATGCCTAAACTCATTCTATGTCATTTTTACAATATGAAACAAGACTACTTGAAATGGTTTAAATATATCTTTGTAGGTCAACTTTAAATATTTAATATTAAAAATCAATTAAAATCTATATAAAAATGAGAAAAGGAGAGGGAGGAGATGTATAATAGGGGACATGCTCAATTGGATTTTCCCCAAATGATGGAGTTAGAAAAGTGCCAGGGGATTCCAATACAATCCCATCACGGTGGCATGTACCAATGCCATCTCACCAGCCCAGGTGATCAATTTCAGTTCACAACTGATCACACTGATAGGCCTAAGAGTCAAAGGGATCACACAAGCAAGATTAATGTCTGCTAATACTAACTGATAAAAAAAAAGGGAGAGAAGGATCCAACATGGGAAGGGGGAGACACAGCAGACTCATAGAATGACAGATGTCCTAAATAGCACTCTGGCCTCAGAATCAGCCCTTAAGGCAATTGGATCTGGCTGAAGAACCTATGAGAGTATTTTAGGTATGGAAAGCCAAGACACGCTGGGGAAAAAAAATATGAAGAAGAAGAAGAAGACCTAAATGAAGGATCTCAGCGAGTGTGATCCCAGTGGAAAGAACGGGGCCATCAAAGTAGGAGGTGCCTTTTTCTGAAGGGAGGAGAGAACTTCCACTTTGACTATAGCCTTGTCGGAATGGAATCAAAGATGGCGAACCCTAAAGGCTTCCATAGCCTTGGCAACTCATGGCTAGAGCCTAGGGAGATTACTGACGCCATAAACAAGAGTGTTAAATTGTTAAAACAACATCAGGAGTCACTGTGTACTTACGTCCCATGTGGGATCTGTCCTTAATAGGTTGTTGAAGGTGAAGTAATGATATAGCTAGTACTGAAACAATATTCTTACACTTTGTGGTTATGTGTGGGTGCAAACTGATGAAATTTACTTAGTATATACTGAAGCGATCTTCTGTATATAAAGATAATTGAAAATGAAAAAAAAAACCCTTGGTTTTTTTAAATTGGAAATTACATAGAAAAATAATCAATCTTTTTTTTAATTATTTTGCAGAATCTCGGTCATTAATGTGATGTACACTGTTATTTAATGCTATAACTAGTACTCCAACAGTATTTTTTTCACTTTGTGTTGCTATGTGAGGGCAAACTGTTGAAATCTATATATATACTAAACTGATTTTCTATATATAAAGAGAATTGAAAATGAACCTTGATGGGAATGGAAGGGGAGAGCGAGTGGGAAAGGGGAGGGTTGCGGGGGGGGGGGGGAGTTGTTGGTGGGGAGAAGCCTTTCTAATCCATAAGCTGTACTTTGGAAATTTATATTCACTAAATAAATAAATAAATAAATAAATAAAAATAAAGAAAAAAATCAATTAAAATCTATATTTTTCAGATTACTTTGTTTAAAAACCATTCCATACTTACTTTTAATTAAATGAGACATTAAAGCAAATAATAGAGGGGTAGGCTAGTGTGTTTTGTCTAAAAACAGGAGCTAGTGTGTACAAGTGCCAGTTTATGAAATCTCAAAATTTTCTTTGTATGTGCAGACTAAATACACTATCTTTGACTTTTTGTTAAGGATTTTTTTATGACTGTTACTCTTTTCAAATCAAAAAGAAACATAGCATCCATGACAAGTGATGTGTATTTTTCACTTATTCCACTAACATGAACATGAATGCTATCAGATTATCATTTATACATGTTTTCCTATGCTATGAAATCTAAAAAATCAACTGGTCTTCTATCATTTAAAAAAAAGAAAAGGAAAAAGAAACATCCAGAACAACAGAGAGATATCGAACATTTTTTTTTCTCTTCTCTGTTTGTAGTATTACGTATCTGCAGAAAGATATTTTTAAGTTTCGGAAAACTCTACAGTTCATTAATTTCCATTTCAAAGTTATATGATATAAACTCACAGCATGACAAATGCATTTATCTTCAGTTTCATTTCTTGTTAAGTTTTTAAAATTCTTCACTTTTTTCTTTAACTTTTGAGTATAGAATACCATGAGTTAAATATAGAAAATACTTGAAGGGTAAAATAACTTTTTAAAAATCAGTTGTATCTTGAGCTATTAATTTAATAAACAGGACTAGACATTGTTAATGTAACTTTAGCAGATAAATAGATAAATAGCAGGTGACTCCATTATATTCACTTTATTTAAAAATTTAATTTACCTTATTCATTTGAAGGACAGAGACAGATACACAGAACTCTGATCTGCTGGTTCACTCCCCAATGCCTCCACAACCGGGGCTGAGTCAGGGCAGAACCTGGCAAAAGCTAGAAACCAGAACTCAACCTAGTTGTACTTGTGCAGATGGAAGGGACCCACAATTTGAGCCATCATTGCTGCCTCCAAGAGTGCACAGTTAAAGGAAGCTGGAAAAGGAGCAGAACTAGGACTGAATGTCGCATTCTGACATAGGATGTGGGCATCCCAAGAGTCTGCTTAATAGCTATACAAATGCCCACCTCCCTGCTTTTCCTTTTTGACATGATAAATAGTGCTATAAAGTTTTGAATCACTACTATAGTCCATGTCTAATATGGAGATCCAGAAAATGTATTGAATTTGTAGTTGAAGGTACCTTCCAAAGAGTATAGACTTTGAATTTATTAAAAAGTATAAATCTGCTTCAGAATACCATATAGATAAGAATTTTTAGTATCTGTATTCTGCATACTAATTCATTTCCTTAAGGACACCAGGATTGTCATACCAGATGAAAGCATTAATTCACCCCAGCAATGACATTATAAACAAGAGTATCTTTCTCTCCTTGTGAGATTCTAAGTGTATGAGTGTCTTTTGGACATCTCTGAATAAATTAATTTTAATATTATCATTGGCTCCTCAATTTGAATAAATGTGAGGCTCTTTTTTATATTTTTTATAAAAAATATATTTTTATAATTAGTTACATCAGTAACATGCTTTACCAAACTGGTTAATTTACCTGATGAACTTAAAATGCTACCTACTAACTATCTTAACTATTTTTCCGGCTTGAAAAGGGCTATTGTCAAGCTCAACAGGTTACCTGTATTATCTAAATAATACTTTCATAATTTCTAAGGCAATACTCAGCACTAAGAATAAGTTTTTGATGCCAGGTGTTTGGCACAGCAGTAAAAACATGACTTTGGGACATCCCTACCCCATGACAAAGTGTGTGAATTCAAATCCTGGCTCTGCTTCTGATTTCAGCTTCCTGATAATGCACATACTAAGAGGCAGCAGATGATGTCTCAAGTATTTGGTTCCCTGCCACCCGTGTGGAAGATCCAGGCTAAGTTCTTGGCACCTGGTTTCAGCCTGGTCTAACCTAGTCTGTTGTGGGCATTTGTGGAGTTCACTAGCTGATAGAATATCTATGTCTCTCTATCAATGTCTCTTTCTACCTTTCAAATAAACTTCTCATTTTAGCTTCATGTATCTCTCATAAATGATGTGTATAACAACATATTCAAAAAATGTAAAGCAAAAATTGACAGTAGTCACACACCAAAAAAACAGTCACAAGTTTCCCAGTATTGCAGGAGTTTTTGATGTGTTATATTTAAACGCTGATAGATGGAGTAGAGAGAAAATGAGTTAGGCTAGAGCATATAAATAACACAATTAACTTTTATTTGATGAATATACAGAATGAGTAATAAGTCCACATTTGTGGAATCAATTCTCTTCAAGGACACACAAAATATTTCTGAACATTGACCGTGTCCTAGGCTATAAAGTAATTTGTAATAAATTTTAATGATTCAAGGTTCTATGAAATATATTTCTAAACAAATTGTAATTGAGTTTTATATAGATAATAGAAAGGTAATTTAAATGTTCTAGAGAATTTAGAGAATATTTGTGGATTATATTTAATGTAATTATATTATTGATTTAAATAACACACTAGTTATTTAGAAATCTCTAGAACTAAATAATAACTAAAAAACTACATCCTGAAACTTAACCAGCAATATTTTAAAGGTAAATATACAGATTTCATATATTTGTTTTAGAAAAGTTGTGAGCTTAGCATTCAACTTAAAAATTTAGAAAAAAAATATTCATAGAGAAAGTAATAGCAAAGAAGTAGTGAAGAGCAAAAACTGTAAAATAGAAAAATAGCATCAAAATCAAAAGCTGTTTCCTTAAAAACAATAATGAAATTTTGAAACTCTGACAAAAATACATCAAGAAGTGAAATAAGCCAGTCCCAGAAAGACAAATATCATGTTTTCTGTGGTTTGTGATAACTAACATAGAAAGTGCAAAAATAATGTAATGTATATGTGCAAAATTAACATTTTTTGAGATTTGATCATTGTTTATAGTCTTTATCTATACTCTTGAGAAACAGTGGTTTTTCTGCTTACTATTTGTTGAATTCTTTATTTAGTGGAGGGTTAAGTTTGTGATTATAAAGTAAGTTGAGAGGAGTTTGTCATTGTAAAAATTAAAAGAAAAATAAGAAGGAGGGTGAGAGTGAGGGAGGGTAGGGTGGAAATTCTCATTATGCTCTTAAAACTGTATATGTGAAATACCATGAAACTTGTTCCCTTTATGTAAATTATAAAAAGTTAAAAATTTAAAGTAATAAAAAGAATATAGTATATAAGTGAGCAATGTGACAGAAAAAGAAAATGAAGATATAACTACTAATAAAACAGATAATTAAAAATCAATAGGAATTATTACAAGCAACTGATGAAAGAAATACAATTCTAGAAAATTACAAAGTTCCAAAAACTGATATTTTGAGCAATCAAAAGCTAAATTGTCCTGTGTCTATTGCATACACTCTAATAGTATTTAACTTTTTTTCACTCCTGAAGGAGTTCTAGATTTTGAGGTTTTTGGCAAGTTCTACCAAATGCATAAGTCCAAAACCCAGATCCTCTAACTTCACACAAACTTGTTTAAAAAAAAAATTGAAATTTCATTCCCCAGGAAAAATATGCGATCTGAAAAAGTTTAACTTGCCATCTTCCTTCCAAAGGATAAATGTTTACAAAGTATTTCCAAAGCCCCTTCTCCATTTATGGGGTTAGGAAAAAACCTTTCCCTTCTAGGCTGTCACAAAACACAAAGCATGTCCCAGTGCTGGAAGTCACTGAGAAATACCTGGTACTACACAGCCAGGATGCTCCTGCAACTTAGAATTCACTGCTAATGATGATGAACTGGAGGAGATGTGAAATGTCACACTTTCACATCCAAACACAATTTTGTTGTCATTGCCTGGTATTAGATTTTTAAAATCTGATGATATTAATGATTACCTCCTGTTATGTTGGGTTAAGGATGAATCTTGACATATCTTTTTTTAGAAAATACTAAAAAATTCAGAAATTTCATTAAATTTACAGTTCTAAACATTCTGAAATTTTACTTCCTTTTCATTACTGTTTCACCATAACAATTAGAAGACTTTAATTTGATATATATAGAAAATTTTCAACACTCCAGACTGCTGGGAAATTTAGTCTAAATAATTGTGTTCCATACCTTTGTAAGTTATTGTTTCAATTTCTAGATATTTTAATATTTTACACAATTATTTCTAAAATGCATTATTCACCTCCCATAAACCATTAAAACATTAGATGTATCTTTCTCTATTACATCAAAGGAAGTTCACAATAGCAAAAACTAGAATGAACAGAAAAAAATCACTCCTAAGCCAAATAACCAAAAAATAACCTGATTTGTGTGTACCTTCTTCTCATCTATTTTTTTTTTAACTTTTATTTAATGAATGTAAATTTCCAATGTACAGCTTATGGATTACAATGGCTCCCCCCACCATAACTTCCCTCCCACCCGCAACCCTCCCCTCTCCCGCTCCCTCTCCCCTTCCATTTACATCAAGATTCATTTTCAATTCTCCTTATATACAGAAGATCAGTTTAGTATATATTAAGTAAAGATTTCAACAATTTGCACCCACATAGAAACACAAAGTGAAACATACTGTTTGAGTACTAGTTATAGCATTAAATCACAATGTATAGCACATTAAGGACAGAGATCCCACATGAGGAGCAAGTGCACAGTGGTTCCTGTTGTTGACCCAACAAATTGACACTCTAGTTTATGGCACCAGTAACCACCCTAGGCTCCCATCATGAGTTGCCAAGGCTATGGAAGCCTTCCGAGTTCGCCAACTCTGATCATATTTAGACAAGGTCATAAAAGACAGGGTGAGGATAGTAACCAATGATCCTAAGAGTGGCATTAACCAGGTCTGAACAATTATACAGCATTAAGTGGGGAAGAGGACCATCAGTACACACAGGTTGGGATAGAGCCATTGGAGGTAGAGTAGAGGTTATGATTGCAAAGGAATGAGGCCCAAGTGTGCTAGACAGGGTCTAGAACAAAGGACAGAGTCATTATTAGAGGAGCTAAGAAAGGTGCTGTCTAAGCTACAATTAAGTTTTCTGATTGAGAGGCAAATAGACCCTGACAGAAGGGGTTTGATAATAATCTGGTGGGCTTTAGGCCTTGTAAGTTAAGAGGCCCAGACCTATCTATCTCATCTATTTTCTAAGCATAAAGTTTATGTTTTCTTTTCTCTATATAGTTAAGGATATTTATATTTACTTAGTAATATATCATATCAGTTTTTGGTTATTACATATAATATTCTTATATAAAAGTTTTCAAATAAGTGCCAATTTTTCTATTATTTTTAAAAACTTGCTTCTACCATTGAGTGTCATATGAGACATTATAGGGCAACATCTTTGCAATTTAAAATTATTTAAAATCTTGATCAATTACAGTAACTGAACAATAAACACTTTCAATATTCTACTTGAAACAAAACCAAAGAAGTGATGAGAGAATTTTGTTCAATGGTGTATCTAACCTAACTGAAATGTCCACCACGTATTTCATTAATCTTAACATATATTTTTTCCTGATTCTAAATTCATAGAACTTGAATTACTTCTTACATTTCACAGCATTTGAAGCATGTGCTGTTTAATTGGGAACATTATCTCCTCCCTAGAAGTATATGTAATTGTGATATATATTGTAACATAGGATTCTGAAAAGCCTTATTTTTGAAAAAATAAATACAGTAATATAGCACATATATTTAAAAAATTGCAAAGAATGTCTTCTGAGAAACAGACTGAGTGAATGAAATTCTACCTAAAATATTAACTTTTACATTACTGAAAATAGAGCTGTAATAGAAAAAACTTTTGTGTTTATTATTTTAATAGAAAATCTGCCTATTATTATCCCTGCAGAATAAATAAAAATACATTAAAATGTCTACTATTCTGAGTCATGGTTTAATTTACAGAGGTGCTAATGATTATCCATGTACATTTTCTTTAGTTTAAGATAAAAAGACCTAATAACATACTTTTATTTATGAACCATTAGTATTTAAAGCTATGCAAAGTCTATTACTGTTAAAGACTCATGTAATAGCGTTTTAATAGTAACTCAGCATACAGATTTTTAATGAAATTATTATGTTGTATACATTTTTGGAAAGATATTTTTTTCCTATTTTTTGAAGCAATCCACTAGCTGACAATCCACTAGTTTCTCTTACTCATGGTTGTCTAAACACCAGCCCTCCACTGTGAATACTGATCATTTTTACGGCCTGGCTAAATCCCAGAATGTCTTACTCTTGTGGTCACCTTCTCAAGTAACTTTTGCAAATGTTGAGTGCAGACTTTCTCACGGAGTTAAGCACAGATGGAGGTGCTGTGAGGATGTAGTACAATCAAGCATTCGCTAACATTCGTTACCCATGTGGTTCACCATGATAGACACTAGAGGATTAAGAACAACAAAAAAATCATTATACTTGGAGGCAAAATGAATAGATTACAATTAATGAGAAAATTTCTGTTGATAAGAGAATGCAAGAGGGAACTTTAAAGAGTATTACGAAATCATGTTTAAAAGAAGGATTTTATTTGGCCTAAAATTGAAATTATTGTCTGAAGATTCCCTCTGTGCCCAACCCTGTGCTTAAATGTCAATAAGTGGCTCTCTAAAAAACAAAAATTTATTATTTTACGTTTCTTGAGGGCAGAAGATCACAATCAGTCATAGGGGCTAACAGTGTATTGATAGGGCTGATGCCTTAGAAGGGCTTCAGTGAAAAATCTGTTTCCTTACTTATCCCTGTTTCTAACAATCACCTGCCTTCTTGGGTTAGTGACCCCTTCTCTGTCTTCAAAGCCAGAAACATGGCATCTTCAAATCCCTCTCTGACCTTTCACTGTGTTCCCATTATCCCATCTCTTCCCTGTCTCTCCTGCCTCCTGTATATCAAGACCCTTTAATTATGTTAGGCCCACTGAAAAATGCAGCATAACCTCCACCTCTCCAGGTCACTGACCTAGTACGGATATAAGTCTCTTGCTAACTAAGGTAACATATTCACAGGTTTTGAGGATTAGAATGTGGACTTCCACTTTGACTATGACCCTGTCAGAATAAGATCCGAAGTTGGCGAACTCAAAAGGCTTCCATAGCCTTGGTAACTCATGACTAGAGCCTAGGGATATCACTGACGCCATAAACAAGAGTGTCAAATTGTTAAGTCAACAACAGGAGTCACTGTGTACTTATGTCTCATGTGGGATCTGTCCTTAATGTGTTGTCCAATGTGACATGATGCTATAACTAGTACTCAAACAGTATTTTTATACTTTGTGTTTCTGTGTGGGTGCAAACTGATGAAATCTTTACTTACCATATACTGAATCGATCTTCTGTATATAAAGATAATTGAAAATGAAAAAAAAAAACAAACCTGGTGTTAAATTGGAAATTGCATAGAACATCGATTTTTAAAAAATATCATGTAGGATCTCTGTCTTTAATGTGCTGTACACTGTTATTTAATGCTATAACTAGTATTCCAACAGTATTTTTTCACTTTGTGTTGCTATGTGGGGGCAAACTGTTGAAATCTTTACTTAATATATACTAAACTGATCTTCTGTATATAAAGAGAATTGAAAATGAATCTTGATATGAATGGAAGGGGAGAGGGAGTGGGAAAGGGGAGGGTTGTGGGTGGGAGGGAAGTTATGGCGGGGGGGGGGGGAAGCCATTGTAATCCATAAGCTGTACTTTGGAAATTTATATTCATTAAATAAAAGTTTAAAAAAAAAAGAATGTGGACATCTTTGGGAGCCAACACAGCTGCTAACTGAATTAAGGGATGAAGAGGGGGAAAGTGAGTCTAAGGAGACACTATGGACTGAATTGTGTCACCTCAAAATTTCTATGTTGAAGCCCTAAAATGTAGTGTGACTGTATTTGGAGATAGAACTCCTGGGAGCTAAGTTAGCTTAAATAAATTTGTAAGGGTGACATCCTAATTGGATAGGATTGGTAATCCTACATACACATGCATGAAGGCAAGGCTATGTGAAGACACTGAGAAAGGCAGTTGCCTGCCAGCCAGGAAGAGAGTTCTATCTGGAACTGAAGGGGCCAACACATGGGGTTTGAACTTCTCAGTCCTCAAAACTGTGAGAAAATAAACTGCTCTTGTTTAAGCCACACAGCCTATGATGCATTGTAATGGCAGCCTGAACAAATACAAGAGATGATGGTATGGTCCCTAGGAGATGCCTGGGTGCTTGCACAAGTATGCAGTCTAACAGGCAGATCTGTGCTACAAGTGTGTGTTTGAGACTTAGCCTGAAGGCAGTAGTTCATAGTAAAAATGTTAACCTGAGATAGTGTGTATACTGAAAAGAGAACATGGCTGAGAACCACAGATTTCCTGTAACAGTGCTGTCTAATTCTCCGAGTGAGCTCAACAAACGGTGGAATGGGTCTTAAATTTCAATTTCAGCATGTATGTGTGGCTGAAGGGCAAGTGGAAATGGTGGGCACAATAATAGATGCCACAAGAGACAGTGCAGGGTGTTTTATGTGCCTTTACTACCAAAAACTCTGCAAACAGAAACCAAGACTCAAAGAGATTGAGTAATTTTCCCTGGGTCATAGATTATTTATTAGATTTGATTTCTAACATGATTCATCTGATGGCAGAAGAGAAAATCAATTTTGATAGAGTGTCAAGCAGAGCTAGTTTTGAAATGCAAAAACAAACAAAAAAACCACCACCAATAAAGTTCAGGCTAAAGAGGAACTTTTTTGGTATACCTGGAGGCAAAAGAAAAAGTTGATAGGAGAGGCCATCTGGCAGAGGCCGATATACTTTAGGCATGGAAAGCCAAGAAACTCTGGAAAAAAAAAAAAAATAAAGACCTAAATGAAAGATCTCAGCGACTGAGATCCCAGTGGAAAGAACGGGGCCATCAAAGAAGGAGGTACCTTTCTCTGAAGGGAGGAAAGAACTTCCACTTTGACTATGACCCTGTCAGAATAAGATCAAAGTCGGCGAACCCTAAAGGCTTCCATAGCCTAGGCAACTCATGACTAGAGCCTAGGGAGATTACTGGCACCATAAACAAGAGTGTTGAATTGTTAAATCAACAACAGGAGTCACTGTATACTTACATTCCATGTGGGATCTGTCCTTAATGGGTTGTCCAATGTGAAGTAATGCTATAACTAGTACTGAAACAGTATTTTTACACTTTGTGTTTCTGTGTGGGTGCAAACTGATGAAATCTTTACTTAGTATATACTGAATCAATCTGTATATAAAGATAATTGAAAATCAAAAAAAAAGCCCTGGTGTTAAATTGGAAATTGCATAGAAAATTAATAAATTCTTAAAAAAATATCACGTAGGATCTCTGTCTTTAATGTGCTGTACACCGTTATTTAATGCTATAACTAGTACTCCAACAGTATTTTTCACTTTGTGTTGCTATGTGAGGACAAACTGTTGAAATCTTTACTTAATATATACTAAACTGATATTCTGTATATAAAGAGAATTGAAAATGAATCTTGATGTGAATGGAAGAGGAGAGGGAGCATGAAAGGGGAGGGTTGCGGGTGGGAGGGAAGTTATGGGGGAGGGGGGGCATTGTAATCCATAAGCTGTACTTTGGAAATTTATATTCATTAAATAAAAGTTTAAAAAAAGGTGTTCTAGGGCTACAGGTATCAGTGAGCTACAAAGGTTAAATATAATGAATAAGTATACAACAAGGAAGCAATACACTGGATTTTATGATCACAGATAGAAGCAATTTTAATCTCCTTTGGGGTCAGTGCTGCATTTGAAGGGAAGCATGTCTTAGCAGAAAGGAGTAAAAACTAACTCCCCAAAAAGAGGCTACCTAACGTTTGAAGTATGATATGGAAAAATACTGTTAATATGTTACTTAATTCAATCACTAAAGAAATCCTTAACCGTTGTTTGGTAAAGAGTTTAAAAACTCAGCTTGTGAAGAAATCTTGCTTTCTGGTCTAAACTTTACAGACTATCATGAAAGATCCTCAAAGTGGATATTTAATATAACTTCCAGCATGCTAGCATAACTTTTAAAGACTCATTGGCTCTGAATCTTGCAAATATTAACAAACAAATCTGTATGTCTCAAGAAGTAACTACATGATAGGTATTTTAACCTGCCTGCAATTGTTCTAAAGCAGGAAAAAGTTATTTTCCTCTCATGTAAAAACAAATTAGTAATGAAGCTAGAAGTCCCTGCTTCTAAGAGCCTGTCCTGCCCCCACTTACTAACCCACTCCTCTTATTGACAGTGCTTATTAATCAAGAGATATCTTACAGTGTATTGAATTTTTCTTTGAGGTTGGGTCACAAGTATTAAAATATCATTCAACTGGTGTTTCATTATAAATATTCTTAAAAATGTTCTTTTTCATATGCAGAAGGTGTCACATGTATCAGGAATATAGAATTAGTCATAAGGATATTGGTATTTCACCCTGAAATAACAGGCAATGTATTAATATACTTGAGTAGGTGACCCTCCTGATAACATTAATAATAATGGAATTTACCTTAAGACCTCAAGAAACTAATATATGTCTCTAGCACTAAATTAGAAATTTAATGTTAGATTTATTTTCCTTCATGCCTTTTCCTTTTTCACTCCTTCTTTATATTACACGCAAAAATATTTTCCTAACTGCCTTTTTTAAAACATTTATTTATTTGAAAGTTACAGCAAGAGAGGGAGAGAGTTATAGCAAGAGAAGGAGAGAGCTACAGCAAAAGAAGGAGAGACAGAGAGAGAGGAGAGAGCTCTTCCACCTACTGGTTTACTCCCCAAATGACCACAATGACTAGGGTTGGGCCAGGCTAAATCCAGGAGCCAGGAGCTTCTTCCCAGTCTCACATGTGGCTGCAGGTAATTAAGCACTTGGGCTATCTTTTCTTTTTTCTTTTTTTTCTTTTTTTTTTTTTTTGACAGGCAGAGTGGACAGTGAGAGAGAGAGAGACAGAGAGAAAGGTCTTCCTTTTTGCCATTGGTTCACCCTCCAATGGCCGCTGCGGCCGGCGCATCTCGCTGATCTGAAGGCAGGAGCCAGGTGCTTCTCCTGGTCTCCCATGCGGGTGCAGGGCCCAAGCACTTGGGCCATCCTCCACTGCCTTCCCGGGCCATAGCAGAGAGCTGGCCTGGAAGAGGGGCAACTGGGATAAAATCCGGCGCGCCAACAGGGACTAGAACCCGGGGTGCCAGCGCCGCAAGGCGGAGGATTAGCCTGTTAAGCCACGATGCACTTGGGCTATCTTCTCCTGCTTTCCCAGGCACATTAGCAGGGAGCTTGATTGGAAGTGGAGCAGCTGGGATTTAAATCCAACATCCATATGGGATGCTGGTGCTGCAGATGGCAGTTTAACTTGCTGTGCCACAGCACTGGCCACTCCTAATTGCCTTTGCACTCAGAAGGCGTTATCAGGCTCTTCTGTGGGATGAACTTAGGTAAGCCTGTCCTATTTGCACAGCTGGACTATTTACCCAACACTTCTCTGTCCCATGGGAGCTGCTGCCCGGCAGCTGAGAGGGGCTGGAGTTCAGCTTTGAGCCTCCAGGATCTGCTGTGGGAGGGCAGTGCTGCCCAGAAAATCCACCTCCATCAAGTCCATTTGCTGAAGAGATTGTTCGGCTACATCTTACCCGCAAGAATAGTGAGGAGAGGGACTTCCAGTAGTGCTGAGACCTTACCAAGTTCCCCCAGATGCTAGAGAATCATAGAATTTGGGGCTTTAATTTAAGGACTTACATTCAGAGTATCTTAATAAACCTTAGCTTTGGAGAAGGAAGACTAGAATGAAAATAAAGCTTTAATTGGTTACATAAGAAGTATTACTTATTTTAGCCGAGCGACAGGAACTTTGGTATTTGTGAGCAGCATTGTAACCTTGCCTTTCCCTGGGCTTACACAAAATAACAAAGTGGACCTGTTCTGTCCCATTTTATCATTATCTCAAAGTAGCCTAGTTTGAGGTTGTTAGAATGAAAGAGCCTAGCTCTGAGTCCATCTTGCTTTCAGATTCCAGACCCATTATTTATTTTTTCATTTGCAGTTAAAAGAACCTGTTGGGAGTGGGAGACTAAATTAGAAGAGTTAGTCGGGGGAGGCTTTCTGCAGAAGGGGCATCGAAACGTTACTCCTAATAAGAGTATGAAGAAGGACTGAAAAGGATGTAGATGGGAGAGGAAGGAAGACAACTTGTGGTGGAGAGCATTCCTATAGGAGGGAAACAGCAAGTGTGAGGAGAGGAACATCTCATCTGGTCTAAGAGATAAGACAGAAATCATCAGGAGCCACGCCCTGGCTCCAGTGAGTCTCAAAGGGTTGGAGAAGGGAGAATACCAGAATCTCAGAATGCAGGGAGGAAAAGTGTGAATCGCACATGTGATCTGGACTGCCCCTCACTGTTCGTACCACTCTCTCACAGTTTAGTTCAACTATATAGTATTTATGTGGGGAAAATCCAATGTTAATTGATACTTTAATGTGACCCTGTATGTTATACAACAAAATTGCTTGTCCAAAAAGATTTTACCAACGTCCGGGGAGATAGGTGGGGTTGGTTGTTAGCTACTGAATGAGCTGTCAGTAGCAAAAAATCAATTATCCTAGATATAATTTTCTTCGCTCTCTTGAAACTAGATGGACCATAGTGATTCTCTCAGACCATCTAACATACAACATATCTGAGCTAGGACTTTATTTACACACAATGATGAAGGATTGGTAGGACATGATATTATCAATCCACTCACCTGTCTTTATCCAATTGAATGTCATACAGTAGTTTAAAGACACCATTGTTAGCAATGGGGAACTTAACATGGTGAAACAAGAAAATGTTAACCATGATAAACAACCCATGCAACAGAGAATAGTGGTTACAAGCATAGACTCTGGAACCAGGCAACCTGGGTTTAAATGACAGCTCCACCACTCCAGTTGTATTGATGTGGGCAAGTTATTTATCTTATTTACCCCGGTTTCCTCATCTATGAAATGGAATACTGGTACCTATTTTAGAGACTTGTTGTGAAAAAAATATATATATTAAGTTCTTCAGCCTCAAATATGTTAAATATAATAGTGATTGCCACCATGGATGGGAAAAGACAAATAAATAGAAAGCATCATATTCTTTTAGTCAATGTGTTAATAACTAACTTTAATTGGATACTGGTTATTTAACTGGTTAATTGACTAACCAGTATTTATAAATGTTCACATATTTTATTGAGGAATGATTTTTCTTATTGTTATATACAGGGTCACTACCCTTGTTACAAAAGCAATCTCATAATGAATCATTCTGGTAATACATGAAATCATGTATTTAATTTAAAATATTTTTTCTGTCAGCCTGATATGTCTGATGCATCCTATTATGTATGTGGATTTTAATAAGTCTGTGACTGAGCTTTTTGGACTTTGCCTGAAGAAAGCACTAGGAGTCTCAGATCTTTAATTGAGGCAACCATATTTAGTGACACTGAAATAAGTGTGATAACAGCTTGCTCATGCAAAGCTTGACATGAAGAAAACACCTGCTTGGTGTTAATAAGATACATGAATTTTAGAAAATAGAAAATCAAAGAAAATTACCACTATGTCTGTCTTGATAAAATACCAACAGAGTTCTCATTTATTTTATTATATTCAAAAGTTTATTTGAGTTCCTATGAAACATGAACAGAAAACTCACATGGATTAAGTTTATGTGGCAGGTGATAGATTTTAAAATACTGCTGATACTTTTTCTATAATAACATATCTATTAAGGCAAAAATGTAAAAAAAAAAAAAGAAATACGTGTTTGGTTCTGGATACTCATTATAACAAACCATAAGAATCTGAGAATGAATTTCAAGTACTTTAGTAGGCTTACATGTTTCAGACATTAGTTTGAACACCTACTCATACAAAACCTTTCTTTCAGTGCCTTAAAAGAAAATATTAAAATTGTCATTTTCATGCATAAGACAATGTCACTTGCAAATCAGAAGCCTTATTATAAACAGAACCAGAAAGTTCTTTTTTATGAAATAAGAATATCACACAATAGGTTGAGAGCATCATTCACTTCTTCAAATATTATTCTTATCTTTGATGCCAGAGTTTTGGAAGATTTGTGAAACTAATGTCATTCAGATACACTGAATTTTCTAAGGACAACATTTTGCTTACTTCTGTTTGCATCCAACATTTGACCAGAGCTGCTTACTGATAGACCAATTGAAAATATTTTAATTTTATTGCTTTCATCATCTCAAAGGTTTAAATGACTTAAAGCACTTTTTGAATAGGTTTTATATAAACACCTTCACATATATTCATTTTCATTGTTTGATAGTACCACTATCATTCTGGGGAAAGGATGTTGTATAATTGCAGGGGGATTTTTTTATTATACTCACTTTGTAGATGAATGAATTCAGGTTCAAACATCATGCTCTTAAAATAATTTACTCTGAAGTAAATGTAGATAATCAGACCTCGAAAAAAATCTTAGTCTAGAATTTAAACTTTTTTGAATATATAGCATTGCCCTAAGAAACCTGTAACCTTCTTTCCCACAACATTCACTCTTACCTACTTGCTAGCCTTTGTCCATGTCATTTTATTTATTTTTAATGTTATTTATTTATTTGAAATGCAGAGAAACAAAAGCAGTATTTACAGGGATTCATTTATAAGTTAAGTGTTTTCTTTTGTTCATCTAAATTTCTGGCTGGACTATAAGCTCTTCAAAATGAACACCAAGTCTTATACTTGGAAATTCATAGAAATGTAATACTGAGTGTACATGTAGTAAATGCTTGATTAATATTGATTATTATTTAATACACCCAGTGGAACCAATGCTGGACCATAACTTACGCCACTGATTTTGTATTCCCATCCATGTGCTTGCAATTTAGCCCACATAGTCACTTAATAGAGTTGAGTTCAGTGTAGTTTTTAAAATATGCCTGTACACCAATTGACCCTAGCATTGATTTCTATTGGCCAGTGAAGCCTAGGCACATAGCCTGTGGGATCAAATCAACTATGCATTTACCTGGTGGATTCCCTGAATAGAGCAAGCATTTGACTCATGTGTCAGAGTTGAGAACAGAAACGTTAGGCAGTGATTGCTTTTCTATGAAATTACATTAGCATCACCACATTCCTAATCAGAATTTCTCAGCAGATCAGGGGTGTCTGTTACTGGTAGCTCCTGTGGTATAGCATATGAAAATGCATTCCATTAGTCATGATCAATGCTGCTGATCAAGCAAACTGTCCTTATAAACTTAATTTTTTAAAAAGAACTCTTCGTGGGAAAAATCACGAGTCGTTGAAAACAGAAAAAAGGATGGCATTGTATTTGATTCTTTTGAAGTATAAATATTTTGCTTAAACAATTGCTTTTGTTCCTATTTTAAGGTGAATTTGGAGAAGTGTGTAGTGGGCGTTTGAAGACACCAGGTAAAAGAGAGATCCCAGTTGCCATCAAAACATTGAAAGGCGGCCACATGGATCGGCAGAGAAGAGATTTTCTAAGAGAAGCTAGTATCATGGGTCAGTTTGACCATCCGAATATCATTCGCCTAGAAGGTGTGGTCACAAAAAGTAAGCTGCTCATTTTCTACGTTCTTATTCATATAATTATTTAAATTCCTTTAAAAAGATTAATAACAATACACAGTCAATTAAGTGGATAACTTAGTTCAGAAATATCTTCTGATATTATCCCTCAGAGTCTTCATAGCAGGATATGACATTATCAGAGTTTGCATTGGTTACCAAACAGCTTGGAAGTGATATTACCTACAAACCATTGCTAATTTAACCTGAAGTAATGAATCAAGAGTAAAGGGCTATATATTTTTTTCTAAATGTCAATATTAATGGGAGAAAAAACTTCAGTATTTTGCGTCATTAAGTTAAAGTAATGAGCTTTAGAAGTAAAGTTCATATACGAATATAGAATCCTTTATCTGCAATAGCACTTTTCAACTAAAAGTTCTGTATGGAACCCATCTACATAAATGGCATTAGAAATAAATTTATATAATTTATATTAAATGAAGATAAGAATTACAGCTTCTGAGGTAAAAATCTTGCTTTTCAAAAATGATCATATCAAGGTCATTCCTTTGTAAGAAAATTTCCAAAACATCCAAAATTAGACTTGCCTTCAAATAAATAGAATTCTGTGTATTCACTTTTATTTGAATAGTGATAGGGAATAAAACATCACAATATTTCTCCTTATTTTGTTCACTAGTGATTTATAATATATAAAATCCCATACAGATGCCATTAAACATTTCACAAAATATCTTAACTCTTTGAGAGTCATTTTTGTTTCATAAAACTAAACTTTCTTTTAAAACCTTTCAAGTGAAGTTGAAATATTATGTCATTTAGAAATAGGAAAAACTAAAAACATGCAATTGATTCTGTATCTGAAATTCCTAAGTTCTTCTCTCCAGGCATTAGCCAACACACTGTCCAAAAGGAGCAGAAGGTAACTGACAATCATGATAGTGCAGCGAACAGAAAAACAAGTGTTTTGATGACAGGTGTTGTGTTGTCCTGTTGCTTTACTGACTGACCATAAAAGAATCTTTCACTATTCATCTCCTTGTATAGTTCTCTTCTACATTTACATAGGCTTTTCCATGTAGGACATCAGCAATTTGTTGTAACTGAAGGCATCTTCCATGTTTGCATGTTGGAGCTTGTCCTCTTGCAGTTCTCCTTCCTGGGACCCAAACTCCATGTTCAGCCAAGATTGCTGAGGAGGCCACATGCAGTGCTGCAACAAGGAGAACTGAGGGGCCCCTGCTGGCAGCCACATGTGAGCTCCCAGTACATAGCACTCAATGCCGACCTGCTGACTGAACAGTCTCCCAAATCCCTAGCACCACCACCATAACTGCAGTTGCGGTCATGGTCTTGTGAAGCAAAGGAAACACTCAGCTCTGTCCAGAAGGCCCAAAAAAACCCTAAGAGAATTAAATGGTTATCTTATGCCACTAGGTTTTGAATGGTTTGTTACACAGCAAGACAACCAGACAAGATGGATCTCAACTAGAATTTTGCTCCTGACACTTAAGATTTCTGTAGTTTTGGGCAAATTAACATCTCTATCCTTTACATCCACTTCAGTATAATGCAGCTAAAATAACTTCTATTCTATGGAATGCTGTTAGAATTAAATTTCTAAATGTGTAATGATTATAGCATTATATGTTACTCACAATAAGTCACTATTGCTGATTCTGTGTGTGCCAGGCACCTTGCACAGTTAACCATTTCATCCTCACAGCAACTCTAATGAGTATAATTATCAATATTTCATAGATATGGCTCAGATGGGTTAATTAACCACACAGAGACCTTTGATATATAGTATGTGGCATCACTGGTATTTAAGTTGAAGCCCATTTCACTTAAAACCAATACTTGTTTGTGTATTTTTTAGTTTGTTGCCTTTGTTTTTTCTGTATCTTAGTAAGTCAGAGTTTAACACTTTAATTTTCCTGAGTTAACTACTATTAAATAAATAATAATCAATATTAAATAGTAAGTAAATAAGTACTAAATATTAAATAACAGAAACCTACCTTTCAAAATAGAAAAAATATTTGGGTAGCATGAAATAGATTACCCCAACATATGAAATTTGGAAAAAATCAGCTATGTCATAATGCCTAATAAAGAAGATGATAAGGTAAAAGAGAGAAATCAAGAGGCAGAGAAATATGTTAATTATTTCTTTTGTATTTGTATTTTCTGTCTCTCGTGTCTTAATCTAGCATGACCATTTTAAGTTTTTTCTTCTATTTTATATTTCTCTGGCAGGCAGAAGATAATATGAAGTTAGGTTATAAACATCTGAAGAATGTTAAAAATAATTACTTGACATTCAAGTCCTCTTATGTGTAGTTAGGTATGGGATACCTGAGAGTAAGTGTCTAAAACAAAATTTAAAAGGTTAAAAAGTATCAGATCTTTATTTTCTCCCTGTAATGAATCATATTGTCTTTTTCATATATTCCTATTTGTTTTACTAACATATTGGCATAAATATATCTAAATTAGTGTCTATAAAAAGGAAAAATGTATTGAGCCATATGAAATAGTGGTTATTAGTTATCCTAAATCAACCAAGTAGACTTAATTAGATTATCTGTAGCCTTTATATGCCAGTTTCAGATAGTTAATTTCACATAAACATCCAAGCAACCATTAAATGATTATTTGATGTCTCTAACAGTCTCATTTAAACATGATACCAGTCCTCTGCAAGTCAAATTTATGTAATCCACAAGTCAATGCACAGTTGTCCCATTGCTTTAAAAAAAAAAAAAAAAGTAAAGCAAGTAAAATCCATTTCTGTTTTAAGAAAGCTCTTTGAGAAAGGATAGATTCAGAATGCTCCTGAGTGGCAATCCCTGTTAAGAGTTCTACCTTGCAAGAGCAGGCCCCAGATAATGGTGACTGGTGCTGCCAACACACATGCTGGGTGTGGAGGAAGGAATAATCCCCTTCCCGCAAAGAAGCAAGATGCGGGTGCATAGTTATACTGTTATCATCTTGATTCAAGTGCTATGGGATTGTTAGGAGAAAGGCAATAAATAAATGAATGCCTCATTCCCATAAATACATGGCAATTGTTCCAAGATTGCCTTTAAGTAGCTAAGAGATAACTAGCAATTAATGCTCCCTAAAGACTACCTTATTGCATTAAAGATAATACTGATGAAGATAAAGATGATGTATAGGTTTATAAGGGCATGTTTGTAGAGTGTCCTGGGATCTAAGAAACAAATGCAGACTCTCAGTTGAAAATAATACAAAATTACAGATCAAAATCTATGGTGGATACTTTTATACATTCTTAATTGCATTCTTTTTTTCCTTTGTATAGGTTTTATATCAGATATATATTAAAAAGTTTGGGGACACTTTTGCACCTTTTCATATTTGGTCACATAACTGACTTGATTTTACACTTGAAGGTTATATAATTAAAAACTATATTATATAAAAAGTGTGCCTGATAAAAGCTGGATCTATTTATTTGAGAAACATCATAAGTTCATTAACCTATTAAGATAGAATTGATATAGAGAGATGTATCAACCATATGCCTAGCACATGCTTTTTCCTCCAAAAAGCAAATTGAAGTCATCAGATTGTAGCCATGAATATAATGAATAAAAGTAATTTGTAATGACAGTGTATACATTAGTGGGTTTAACTATATCACCAGAAGAAAAAAAGCTACCTTTGCTCCCAGGAAAAGATAAGAACTGCAATCTAATGATGAAGAAATACAGGGTAGTAATCACACTTCTGAAAATTGGGCACTGTAGTTTTTCATGATAATAGGACAACAGAAAAGAGAAATAATGAAGTACCTATATCCCAGCTGAGTGGATCAACCCTAAATTTAAATAGAATAACTGTACCTCACATAAATTATAAGTCCAGTAAGAAGTAATAGAAATCAATCACAAGAGTATAAAAAAGACCAGAATTGTGGTACAGTGTAGTAAGCTGCCATGTGTGGTGCCAGCATCCCATATTTGAGTGCTATATCTAGTCTTGGCTGGTACTTTTCTGATGCAGCTTCCTGCTAATACAACTAGGAAGGCAGCAGAGGATGGCCCAAGTGCTTGAGCTCCTGCCACCTGTGTGGAAGACCAAATGGAAGACCCAACTCTTGCAGTCATTTGGGACATGAACTAGGAAGTAGAATCAATCAGCATATCTATCTCTACCTCCCTCCCTCCTTTCTCCCTCTCCCCTCTGTCACTCCCCTTTCCTTCTCTCTCTGTCACCTTCCAGTTAATGAATGAATGAATGAATGAGTAAATCTTTTTTTAAAAGATAGCACACAAATTACCAAACATAACTTTATTTAATAATAGGACTTCTTAAAGTTTCCATATGACAGTATTGAAACTACAATAGAAAGTGTTAGGCCTGCCCTTTAAATGTTCAAGAATATTATAGATTCCTTCCAGAGGGTTCTGATGAGTTTTACATGGCATTTAAGAGAGTAAATTTCTAGTTCTGATCCAGTTCCCTGCTAATATGCCTCGGAAAGCAGCAGAAGATGGCCCAAATGGTTGGGCCCCTGCCAACTATGTGGGAGACCTGGAAGAATCTCCCAGCTTCAGCCTGGCCCAGGCTTGACCATTGCAGCCATTTGGGGAATGAAGCAGTGGATGGAAGAGCTCTCTTTTTTTTTTTTTTCCTTTTGACAGGCAGAGTGGACAGTGAGAGACAGAGAGACAGAGAGAAAGGTCTTCCTTTGCCATTGGTTCACCCTCCAAAGGCCGCCACGACCGGTGTGCTGCGGCTGGTGCACCGCACTGATCTGAAGGCAGGAGCCAGGTGCTTCTCCTGGTCTCCCATGCGGGTGCAGGGCCCAAGCACTTGGGCCATCCTCCACTGCCTTCCTGGGCCATAGCAGAGAGCTGGCCTGGAAGAGGGGCAACCGGGACAGAATCCGACGCCCCAACCAGGACTAGAACCTGGTGTGCCGGCGCCGCTACGCGGAGGATTGGCCTGTTGAGCCATGGCACCAGCCAGAAGAGCTCTCTTTCTCTGTCTGTCTCTTTCTGTGTAACTCTGCCTTTCAAATAAATAATAAAGCTTAAAAAGAGAGTAGATTCAAGCCAGTTGCATATATTGTAATACATGTACAAGAATCGCCTCTCTGGTCTCTGAATCGTATTCTGATTTTCAGTCATACAACAGTCATTTTCTCAAGATTTCTATCATTACTGCTGCCAGTGAAGTGACATCTGCTTATCTGGTTATACATGGGGAAGTCATATAGCCTCTTTAGCCTCTTTAGGTCTCAATTTTTTCCTCTTCACAACAGATTTAAAAATGCAGGTTAGACTAGATAAATAAAAGTCACAGCAGCACTAAAATTTTCTGATCCTATTCCTTTGCCAAAATAAGAGAATAACAAGATACAGTGAGGAATTTTTTTCAAAGATTTATTTATTTATTTGAAAGTCAGAGTCACAGAGAAGGAAATGCAGAGGCAGAGAGAGAGAGAGAGAAAGAAAGAGAGAGAACGAACGAGAACTTCTATCCCCTGGTTCACTCCCCAGATAGCTGCAACAGCCAGGGCTGGGTTGATCCGAAACCAGGACCCGGAAGCTTCTTCCAGGTCTCCTATGTGGGTGCAGGAGCCCAAGGACTTGGGACACCCCCTGCTGCTTTTCCAGGCCTTTAACAGGTAGCTGGATTGGAAGTGGAGCAGCCAGGACTTGAGCCAGCATCCATATGGGATGCTGGCACTGCAGGCAGTGCTTTAACCCGCTATGCCAGAGCACCAGTTCCTGTTAATGAGGAAATTTGATGCCAGTGATAACTTATTAGCCCCCTCCAGATTAATTGTACCTTAGGGTTCATATGGATGGTCCAAAAAGAAGATAGGAAGGTTCAGGAAAAAACAGACAAAAGCACGAGTGCCTTTAATGAAGTTTTCAATTTATAATCTGTAAAACAGAAGAGTTACAGGTAAAATTTTCCTGTGAGTAGAAATCAAGTTTTGGATATATAATAAATAGATTATGGAGACAAAAACTCTGTAAATCTGATTCCCATGGCAAACATCATTATTATTATTATTTTGTGTGTGTGGAGGATTCAGCTCTGCTCTGCTGGCTAAGTTGGATTGTGAGATTTTTTGTTTGTTTGTTTGGGGCTTTTTTGATTTGGGTTTTTGTCCTTGTTTCCAAGAGACATTTCCTGAACAACAGTAGAAGACAGGCGCTGTTGCTGATTAAAACCCAGGGTTATAGAAAGAAAGGCTGTTGAGCGAGAAGCTCATTGTTGCTGATGGCCCACTGGGAACAATAAATAAGGGGGCCATTATTTCCCGAAACAGGGTGGTATGTGCTGATTTGGATATAATTATTCACTAATGTATTCACTCAATTCATATTGATTGAATGCCCATTCTTGTAATCACTATTTATGTAATAGCAAAAAAAAAAAAAAGCAATCTACAGAAAGACACAAAAAGAAATCTAAATATACAAACATAAGTTTAGGTAAGGAAAAATAACCTGAGTTCTGTGAGGGAGCAAACTATGCCTAAGTGTTGTAGGAGTATATTCCAGGTAGAAAAAAGAATGAGTCTAAACTTGTGCTAAGAAAGAATTTGTCAAGTTAGGGGGGAGCAGCCAAAAAGGCTGGAGCAAGGTAATATAAATTTGGTTACATATGACAGGAAAACCCAGTGGTTGGCCAAACAGTAAGGAGACAAGTATAGTAATTTAAGTGAAAAACAAAGAGAAAATAGGTTAAAATAAGAATAAAGCAGAGAGTACCTCTGTGTTTCCAAAGATAAATTAAGAGTTATTAAGTGGCTGATTGGTTTTGTAGGAGGAATGAGGGAGATGGGATACATGATTTCAAAAAAAATGATAGAACATTCTAGAGAAATAAATATTTACAGGAAAAACAATTCTGGCTTGACTACATCACATATTCAATAAGTATTATATTCTTTTATTTAGGAATATTTAAAGACTTCCAGGAGGTACCTAGAGGCTGGCTGAGTCAGGGGTGCAGGTATAGTATTCAGAAGATGGGTGATGGTTGTTCATTCAAGCCATAGGGAGAATGAAATATTCCCCAGAAGGCTGAGGAGAACAAGCATTAACAGGAAAACTGAAGAAAGAGGAGGAGCCGGCGCCATAGCTCACTTGGCTAATCATCCGTCTGCAGCGCCATGACCCTGGGTTCTAGTCCCAGTCGGGGTGCCAGATTCTGTTCCGGTTGCTCCTCTTCCAGTCCAGCTCTCTGCTGTGGCACGGGAGGGTAGTGGAGGATGGCCCAAGTGCTTGGGCCCTGCACCCGCATGGGAGACTGGCTTCGGATCGGCGCAGTACACCAGCTGTGGCGGCCATTTGAGGGGTGAACCAACAGAAAAAGGAAGACCTTTCTCTCTGTCTCTCTCTCTCACTGTCTAACTCTGCCTGCTTAAAAAAAAAAAAGAAAAGAAAAGAAAGAGGGACCACTTTCTAAGAATGAGAGACCAATAGAATAGAATGAGCTGGGAAGCCAGGTGGGGTAAGGATTGTGAAGCATCTGTTAGGTAGGACAATCAGGAGAACACAGATCATTAAAGCATACTGTGGGACCAGGGTGCGGTATAGTGAAGTGCAATGGCAGTGGACTGTGAAGTGAGGCACATGCATTCTGCAATCAGACTGATATTTTTAACCATGCAAATTAGATATATTGTTTAGCCTTCTTTAAGTTATTCATTCATTGAAATACAATTTATAATATTATGCACCAAGAACCTCTCAAAAATGTTCAGTATTTAGCAAAGTGCCTGCCCTCCTGAGTCAGGTCCCTGAATCTACCTGGTTTGGTTACATTCATGTTGAATGAGACATAGCCAAATTTGCTCAAATTTCCCCCTTGTTTCTCTTTCTTTTCTAAGTCCCTGAGTATATGAAAGGAAAAAGTACCACACTGACCTTACCTGGGTACAGTAGCAGAGAACAATGATGTGAGCAGGCTATGGGGTCTAGAAAGCTCAGCTTCCTCTGGACTCCCAGCCATGGTATAAGAAGCAAGATCATTTGCTGAGGTGGTGAATAGAAAGCTGAGGTGTTGGCAAATGTTTGAAGTAGCTCCCATGAAGAATGTGAAAGAAAGGAAAGAGGGTTAGGATGAAAATAGGAAGAAATTCAACTGGAGGGCAAAGGAACAGAGGAGAAACATCCAAAAGAAAGGAAATTATGGTTTTCTGTACTTTGTTCTATTGTCCTTAAGTATTTACTCTTTGCTTTTGATATACATGGTTATAAATTTTTGGGCAGTATCTGGAGTCTCAATGGATTCTCAGGACATTTAATGCAAAGTATTTACCCTTTGGGATATATAGTATATACATATTGATAAGCAGAAAAGGGACCAAATGTGACTAGAACCAATTGTAACAAAATGGCATCACCTGATGACCTTAGGGTCCCACCCGGTTCAATCAGCTGTAGGTTAATTGGAATCAGCAACATGTTTACTTTCTGCCAGAGCATACCTCCCTCCTCAGAAAAGACAATCAACTTTTTCTCTATTCAGAAATTTATTCTTGTCCCTTCAATGTCTACATGTGGGTTTTCTCAAAGTCATTAATTCTAATTACCTCCCTAGGTCTACTCCTAACCTACACTTTTCTTTGTGGTTCTGTCCTGCCCCTAAACTATCCTATTAATTACTGGGTAAACTGTAATATGTAGTAGTAGCTTTTTTAAAATCTTGTAACAGGTTGTTCAGTGGGACACTGTAAATGCCAAGACTTAAGAAAGAAAGGGGAAAGTAAATATAACTTGATGCATACTTAATGTCTCCTTTTTATACCTCCAAATAAAATTAAATGAAACTATCTAGAGGGTAAAATCTTACTCATTGCAAAAATTAAATATCCCTCTCATTGTATTAAACTAGGGATGCATGATGTCCACATGTCATCCTTAGGGACATTAAAAAGATTTCTTGGTGAAGGAGGTGTCTTATAGATTATACCACTGGAAAAGTACTTGATATGTATTCAGGGAAAGTTTGCTCAGCAAAATACCCTATTCCTTTTCAAGCTTTTACCTACTCATTTATCATCAGTAATACATCTTCCTGGAACAATTATTTCTATTGCATTCTAATGTTATTATTTTGATTTCTTTCTTCCTTCTGTATCTATTAATTGGAACTGTTTCCATAAGAACTGTATTTCAGAGTATCCTATAAGTGTAATTATGTGATATATAGCCTTTGGGGTCTGTTGCATTCACATAGCAGAAAGCACTTTAGATTCATCCATATCCTTTGTTATTGAGCATAGCCTTGAGTAGTACTTATGCATGCACCACACATTCTCTTCGCATTCAGATAGTTGAAGAACATCTGTAATGTTTCCAGTTTGGTGAGTTAATAAAACTGCTGTGAACATGCATGTGCATTTTTATTTTTATGTAAACATATAATTGTCCTGGGTGAATACCTAGAAATCTAGTAAATGTGTATACAGAATGTGTATGTAATCATAGTATATACAAAAATATGAGAATTTCTTTTTTGGGACCTTTAAATTTATTTTTTTTGTTATAAATAGAACAGATTTCATACATTCCATAGGTACAGTTCCCTGAAGGTAGCCACACTTTCCTGCCTCCCACCTCCTCTAACTTCCTTTCCTTCTCTCTCCTTTATTCCTTTCATCAGCTTTTGTAAAAGAATAATTTTAATCCACTCTATATTCACAGGCTTAATTAGCTTTTAACCATAATATTCTACAAGTAGGAAGAATACAGTTCCATAGGAGTATATAAACAAGAGCTAAAAATGGCAGTCATATTACATTATATCTATTCTTATCAAATTTTTGCATCAATATTAACTGCCTCATATCAGAGAATACATATGATTTTTTGTCTTTCTGAGACTGGCTTATTTCACAAAGCATAATGGTTCCCTTTTGCAAGTATTCTATTGCAAAAGACAGTATTTCATACTTTTTTATAGCTAAGTAGAATTCTATAGTGTCTATATACAACATTTTCTTTATCTAGTCATCAGTTGATGGATGCGTGGGTTGATTCACCATCATAACTATTGAGAATTGAGCTGCAATAACCATGGGGGTACAAGTAACTCTTTAAAATGCTGATTTCATTTCATTTGGGTAAATTCTCAAGAGTGGGATGGCTGGATCAAGTAGCAGATTTATTTTCTGATTTCTAAGGAATCTCTATACTAACTTCCATAATGACTATATGAGTTTACATTCCCACCAACAGTGGATTAGTGTACCTTTTCCCCCACATCCTCACTTGAATTTATTATTTTTTAATTTTTAGATGATAGCCATTCTAACTGGGGTGAGGTGAAGCCTCTCTGTGGTTTTGATTTGCATTTCCCAGATGGCTAGTGATCCTGAGCAATTTTTCATGTGTCTATTGGCCATTGGCATTTCATCCTTTGCCCAATTCTTAACTAGATTGTTTATTTTGTTGTTGTTGAGTTTCTTGAGCACTTTATAGATCCTTGATATTAATCCTTTAAAAATTGCATACCTTGCAAATATTGGCTCCCGATGTGTCAATTGACCCTTCACTTTGTTGAATGTTTCTTTTGACTGCAGAAGCCTCTTAGCATGATGTAATCTTGTCTATTTTTGCTTTTATTGTCTGTACTTCAGGGGTATCTTCCAAGAAGTTGTTGCCCATACTAATGCCTTGCAGAGTTCCCCCAATGTTTTCCTCTAGTAATTTGATGGTATCAGATTTTAGATTTAAATCTTGGGTCCGTTTTCAGTTGATTTTTATACAAGGTGTAAGGTAGAGGTCTTGTTTCATACTACTGCACAGGGTGATCCAATCTTCCAAGGACCATTTGTTCAAGAGACTATTGTTTCTCCAGGAATTTATTTTGGATCATTTGTCAAATATTAGCTGGTGGTAGATGGGTGGATTGATTTCTGGGTATTCTATTCTATTCCATTGGTCTAGATGCCTATTTTTGTGCCAGTTCCAGGCTGTTTTGATTATAACTGCCCTGTAGTATGTCTTGAAATCTGGTATTGTGATACCTCCAGCTTTGTATTTGTTAAGATTGCTTCAGGTATTTGGAGTCTCTTTCGTTTCCATATAAATTTTAGAATCATTTTCTTTCTTGATCTGAGAAGAATGTTGTTGGTATTTTGATTGAGATGGTGTTGAATCTGTAAAATACCTTATGTAATAGGGACATTTTGATGGTGTTAATTCTTCTAATCTGTGAATATGGATTTTTTTCCATTTTTTATGTGTCCTCTATTTCATTTTTAATGTTTTGTGATTATCGTTGTAGAGATCTTTCACATCCTTGGTTAAATTTATTCCAAGGTCGTTAAATTTTATTTTTAGTTATTGTGAATGTTACTGATCTTACAAGCTTTTTCTCAGCCATGGGATTATCTGTGTATACCAAGGCTATTGATTTTTGTGTGTTAATTTTATATCCTGCCACTTAACCGAACTCTTTCATGACTTCCAGTAGTCTGGTTCCCTTTTATATAGAATCATATCATCTGCAAATAATATGGGTAGTTTTTTTTCCTCCTTTCCAATTTGTATCCCTCTGATTGTTTTCCTTACCTAATGGCTCTGACTAAAACTTCCAGAGCCATATTGAATAGCAATGATGAAAGTGGGCTTCATGTCTGTTCTAGATCTTAATTCCAGCTTTTCTCAATTCAATATGATTGCTGGCTGTGTTTTTGTCATATATTGTTTTATTCTGTTAAAGAATGTTCCTTGTATACCCAAATTGCTGAAGGTTTTCTTCATGAAAGGATGTTATATTTTAACAGATGCTTTCTCTGTATCTATTGAGATAATTGTATGGCTTTTATTCTTCAGTTTGTTAATGAGATGTATCACATTTATTGTTTTGCATATGTTGAACCATCCCTGCATACCAGAGTAACTTTCACTTGGTCTAGATGAATGAACTTTCTGATCTGGTGTTGGATTCTATTAGCAAGTATCCAGAGGATTTTTGCATCTATGTTAATCAGGGATATTAATTTATAGTTCTCTTTCTTTGCTGTATCTTTTCCTGATTTTGAAATTAAGGTGATACTGGCTTCATAGAAGGTATTTGGGGGATTCCCTCCCTTTCAATTGTTTTTAATAGATTGAGAAGAATTGGAATTAGTTCTTTAAAGGTTTGGTATTATTCAGCAGTGAAGCCATCTGGTCCTGGCCTTTTCTTTTTTTGGAGGGTCTTTTTACTGATTCATCTGTGTCTTGTTATTAGTCTATTTATGTTTTCTATGTCCCCATAACTCAATTTTAGTAGATGGTATGTGTCTAAGAATCTACCCATTTCTTCTAGATTTTCCAATTTGATGGCATGTAGCTATTTGTAGTAATTCTATTGATTCTTTTTATTTTTGTGGTATCTTTATTTTTGTGGTATTTCAATTCTGATTTTATTGATTTGTGTATACTCCCCCACTTTTTTGGTTAGTTGGGCTAGTGGTTTGTTTATATTTTCTAAAAACCAGCTCTTCATTTCATTGATATTTTGTATTTTTTTATTTCAATTCTATGTATTTCTTCTCTAATTTAATTACTTCTTTCCTCCTACTAATTTGTGGTTTGGTTTGTTGTTGTTTTTCTAGGTCCTTGAGATGCATTGTTTGATCACTTAATTGGTGCCTTTCCAATTTATTGATGTAGGCACTAATTGCTATAGACTTCCCTCTTAGCATTGCTTTTGCTGTGTTGCTTTTCCCTTAAGTATGATATGTTGTCATCTTCATTAATTTCTAGGAATTTTTATTGCATTTTTTAATTTCTTCTAAGACCTGTTTACTGAGGCATGTCATTCAGTCTTTGTGTATTTGCATATTTTCTAGAGATTCTTGAGTTGTTAATTTCTAGCTTCCTTCTGTTGTGGTCAGAAAAGATACATGGTATGATTTCAATTTTTTTGAAATTGTTGAGACTTGCTTTATTGCCTAGCATAAGGTCTATCATAGAGAAGTTCCATGCACTCATGAAAAGAATGTGTATTCTGCAGCTGTGGGATTAAATGTTCTGTAGCTATCAATTAGGTCCATTGCTCCATAGTATTGATTAGCTCTGTTTATTCTTTGTTGATTTCCTGCCAGTTGATCTATCCATTGATGGAAGTTTGGTGTTGAATTCTCCCATTATTATTGCATTGGAGTGTATATCTCCCTTTACATCTATTAACATTTGTTTTGAATAGCCAGGAGCCCTGGCATTGGGTGCCTATTTATTACTATAGTCATATCTTCCTGTTGAACCAATCCCTTAATCATTACATTATGCCCTTCTCTGTCTCTTTCAACAATTTTTATGTTAAAGTCTGTTTTATCTGATGTTAGGATGGCTACATCACCTCTTTTTTGCTTTTTGTTAGAATGGGCTATCTTTTTCCATCCATCCTTTCACCTTCATTCTGTATGTATATTTGTTGATGAGGTATTTCTTGCAGGCAGCAAATAGATGGGGGTTGTTTTCTATTCCATTCAGCCAATCTGTATCATTTGGTTGGAGAAGTTAAGACAAATTACATTTAAGGTTATTATTGATAAGTAATGCCCTGGTACTTCAATTTTTCCATAAATAATCCTATTATTTGCTTTGGATTTGCTTTGTACTCCTACTAGGAGGTTTTCTGCCTTCACATTCTTTCATAATGATAACTATCATTCTCTGGTTCTGTGTGTACAGCCTTAAGAAGCATACAGTTGTATTTCTCCTCTGAAATTTTAACTGTCCATACATATTAAATTATAATTGTATAGGCCCATGTCTTTATCTACTGTAGACCAAAATCAATTTAAAAGTAGGACAGGACAAACTCTGTGTTTCCCACATTACCTAATCTTAAATGATATAGCACTCAGTCCAAAATTTGGAATGGATACAGAAATATAGCATTGTGTTTTCTAGGCTTCAGAAATGTACATAGGATGTGAGTCAGTTTGTGTTAATGCAACAAAATTGCCAAGACAGTAACTTATAAAGCAAAGAGAAGTTTGTTTAGCTCACAGTTTTAGAGGCTCAAAGGCATGGCACTTGCATTGGCTCAGTTCCAGTGAGGACTGCATGGCAATGGCATATGGCAATGGTTGGAGCCCATGCCGACTTGGCAGTCACATCAGGAATCAGAGTAGAGGGAGGGGGCTAAACAAGCTTTTATAAGAATTTTTTATGAGAACTCAAGAGGTCACATGAGAACTACCAAAGGGTTTCATGAGAAATAACTCGGGCCCCCCAGTGGCCAATGGGCCTTCCACCTATCTCCCTGAGACTACCCTGAGGACCAAGCCTTTAATACATGGACCTTTGAAGAACACTCAAGTTAATATCTAGGCCATGGAAAGTAGGCCCATTAAGTCCACTCATGCTTTTTGGAAAGCAATGGAAAGATATAAATTTATTAATATTTTTATTAGGTCACATCAACCACAGTGAGTATATTTATTCATTTTTCAGTCATCACAAATGTCAAGCAAAGACATTGGTGATCTTTTTTATTTTCTTCATTCAGATACAATGGCTGTTTAAGATACTTATTCCTAAATATAATGCATTGATCTTTTCCCTAAACATTAATAAGCATGATTCTCTTGAAATAAGATCAGTTTTCATTTTGGCATTGCCATGTATTATATGGAATATGTCATTGTTCTTGTTATAGCAATCTATAAATACAGCAAGCTATAGCACCTCTGATACTTGGTCACTATTTCTTATACCTAATGACTGAAGTATTCCATTACACTGAAATGAGAGTATACAAAAATGTGCTCCATTAGCTGCAGTTTCTATGATTTAATGATTTATTTAATAGAGATTATATCCCATTGCAAGAAATTCTAGGAGACTCCCTGGGGAAGACAGGTCTGTGTAGGAAGTACAAAACTGCTGGAGGAACTTTAGCAGAAGGAGAAATGCTAATCAAAGAAAGAACAATGGGTGAGCCTACTAGAATTTCTTAATTTGTTCTAAAAATAAAATTATATGTTTTCCTAAAAATGAGTGTATAAATGAGTATTTCTTATGTGCTATTTAAATAAATTTGCAAAAGCAAAATCTAAAGCTTCTCTCATGTCAACCCTAATGTTCCAAATGATTCAGTTTGAGTGCAACGATGTCCCAAGGTCATAGAGCTGATTAGTAACAGACACAAGAAATTATTCACACAAACTACCTCTAAGTAGAAAATTTGGAAAACTGTGTTTATTCAAGGATGAATGTCTTAATTATACAACATGTAAAGCTTAAAATTATTTCATAAGATTAAGCAAATGAAACAATTTCTGTAACTAAAATAATGCCACTAGTCCTTTGGTATATTCCAAAAGGTTTTTTCTACAGGAAGATCCTTAGTTGCAAAAGAAGTCTACCTTTAAGTTTAATTATGGGGATCCACCCTCCTTACTAATTAGTTAAGTGCAGAACTGGCCAGGAAAGCAGAAATTAAAAAAAAATAGTTGAAAATCTGACATGAATAAAACAAACCCCAATCTAAATCCAGTTTGAACTCCCTCAGCAGTTTGAAAAGAACCAAGATCTAGTATTTGGCAGTACAGTGCAGTGACTATAGTCATTACAGTGTATTTCATTCCATATAAAGAACTGCAGAAGAGAGGCCAGAAAGTTCCAAACACAGAGACAAGATAAAGCTGATTGCCTGGCTTGATAGGTTAATGCTGTTTATATGTTGTGAAGTATTGCACTGTACCCCATAAAAATTAGAAGTATTAAATATCAATTGAAAATTTTAAATAATACAATAATTCATTAAAAAAACTTAGTTTAAATGTAATGGAATTAGGAGATATTTTTTCTTGCATTAAAAGTATGTCCCTTACACTAGGAAGAAGTAAGTCTTCATTTACAAAAAAACTTACTAGGGGCCAGCACTGTGGCATGGGTAAAGCTACGGCCTGCAGTGGGAGCATCCCATACGGGCACCAGTTCAAGTCCCGGCTGTTCCACTTCTGATCCAGCTCTCTACTATGGCCTGAGAAAGCAGTAGAAAACGGCCCAAGCCCTTGGGCCCCTGCACCTATGTGGGAGACTCACAAGAAGCTCCTGGCTCCTGGCTTCAGATCGGTGCAGCTACAGCCATTGAAGCCATTTGGGGAGTGAACCAGCAGATGAAAGACCTCTCTCTCTCTCTCTCTCTCTCTCTCTCTCTCTCTCTCATTCCCCTCCTCCTCCCTCCTTCTCTCTGCCTCTCTGTAACTCTGCCTTTCAAATAAAAAAATAAATAAATCTTAAAAAATAACTTACTATACTGAGCCATTGTGAGAAAAGCCACACTCCAATTTAGAGCTTGATACATTAATCATGGAAAGACAAAATTAACCTACTTTAAATGCTAACATCATTGGTTATCCTTAGAGGTAGGTATTATAGTAAATACTAGTATTGTAGTTTTTAAAATTTTGTCCATAAAGCACCATTTCACTGGTGGAGAAATACTAAATTAATGTTATCTAATTGTAGATAGTGTATGTTTGATTTTTTTAAAAAGATTTATTTTATTTATTTGAAAGGGAGAGTTACAGAGAAGAGGGAAAGAGAGAGAGCTTACATGTGCTGGTTCACTCCTCAAATGGATGCAATGGCCAGGGCTGGGCCAGCCAGAAACCAGGAGCTAGGAGCTTCATCCTGGCCTCCCACGTTGGTGCAGGAGCTTCATCCAGGTCTCCCATGATGGGCCATCTTCTGCTGCTTTCCAGGCATATTAACAGGGAACTGGATTGGAAGTGAAGCAGCCAGGACTTGAACCATATGGGACTCATATGGGATATAGCAGTGCAAGTGGTGGTTTTACCCACTACACCACGGAGGCGGCCCATGTTCTGAATTTTAAAAGCTCTAACTTTTTTTAGTTTTATTTTAAATGTCTCCTAAACCCTTTTTCTTCCTGAATTGAGCCTTGCCCTGCAAAATGTTGGTCACAATGGTCAGGTTAGTACAATTACTTGAGCACATTAGAGAATGTGTTAACGTCTACTTTATGACTCTCTATTACCTTCTGTTATAGAAATCTTTCCAGGATTAATGCAGCCGCCTCATAATCACTCACCTTACTCACTCTTGCCCGTAGCCATTCTTCATTCTTATCCAAAGTGATCTTTGTATTTAAACAAAGGAAAATTTGCAAACTATTTAAGAGAAACAAAACGAAAGCATAGTTTGGCCAACAAGCTGATGTAGACCATACCTACTTCTCAGATCTCTAAGCCCTCGTCCCCGCTAATCCACCGTGATTCAGACCAGCTGTGTGCACTCTCATGTTCTCCTTGACTGTCAGGACCCTCCCACACATCCTCAGAAGGCTGGCTTGAGAGAATATTGCTGAAAACCTTGAAAATTCTAGCTAGGAAGGAAAGGGTTTGGGGAAGGGAGAGGGTGACAGACGGAAGTATGTGTGTGTTTATATGTGTCATGTATGTACATGTATATACATACATGTATATGTCTGTACACAAATAATTCTATAAAAACATTTAGGTTTTATTCATATGTGCTTGAGATATCCTGAACCAAGAAAAACTCAGGCATACATAGGAATAAGCACTCAGAAAAGAGTGGCTTCATAGGTGAATGAGCCATTTAAAGCAGCAATGTCATTAAAACAATGCCATAATAACATTCTCATATTTATTTATGTATTTGAAAAGAAGAGTTACAGAGAGGAGGGAAAAGAAAGAGATATCTTACATGTGCTGGTTCACTCCCCAAATCTCCGCCGCAGCAATGGCCAGAGCTGGGCTGATCCGAAGCCAGGAGCCAGGAGTCAGGAGCTTCTTCCGGTCTCCCACATGGGGATGCCATGTGGATGGCACTTGTGTCGTCTTCCACTGCTTTCCCAGGCCATAACAGAGAGCTAGATCAGAAGTGGAGCAGCCAGGACTCAAACCAGAGCCCATATAGGACACTGGCACTGCAGGGAACATCTTTACCTGCTACACCACAGTGCTGGCCCTGGGAATGGGTTTCATAGAATTCCTACCTTCTTATAATGCTCTACAAACCAATCTTAATCTAAATATTCTAGAATTTTTAATGTATAAAAATGAAATTATCAAACACTGCCTATATTGAGAATTACAAAGAGAAGTCTTTCTGCTTTAGATGGATTAGCCTATGAGAAAATAGTGAATAAAATAAACCTTAAAGAAAAACCTTAAAGCAGGACCATTTAAAAGTAAGTCAATTTTATAAAATATTTTTATTGGAAAGCAGTGATTTTTTAAATTAAATACATTGCCCAAATAACAAACCTGTCATCAATCTTGTAGTTTCTTACTTCAATAAAATTTTTGGGTTTTTTTGTTTTGTTTTGTTTTTTGTTTTTTGACAGAGTGGATAGTGAGAGAGAGAGAGGCAGAGAGAAAGGTCTTCCTTTTTGCCGTTGGTTCACCCTCCAGTGGCCGCTGCGGCCAGCACATCGCACTGATCCGAAGCCAGGAGCCAGGTGCTTCTCCTGGTCTCCCATGCAGGTGCAGGGCCCAAGCACTTGGGCCATCCTCCGCTGCACTCCCGGGCCATAGCAGAGAGCTGGCCTGGAAGAGGGGCAACAGGGATAGAATCCGGCGCCCCAACCAGGACTAGAACCTGGTGTGTCGGCACCGCAAGGCGGAAGATTAGCCTGTTAAGCCACTGCGCCAGCCTTCAATAAAATTTTTTAAACTGTTGATTAAGAAAGGACACACCAAAAATATAATAAAAGTGTTTAATATTGGGTTACAGCTTGCAGTAGTTTTCCTCATTTTCATTTTTTGTACTTTTATATATCATTCCTGTGTCCTCCACTATATAATACTGTGTTGATCTGTTCCTAGTGTGTGATGAAAGACTTACGTTGAATGTAACAAACTTATGAAATTGCCATTTTTATGTCAAAAATTGCTGAATGTAGGAGATTTCTTATCATTCTCCCTAACAGTTTAGCTTCATTTCTAATAAAACTCAATTTACAGATGAGTCAACTAGCTAACAAATGGAATACATTATGTATATGCATATTTTTGTTATGTATGAGCCCTTGAATCTATTGAGGAAGACATCTTGCCAAATACAGTGGTTAACCAGTGGCATAAATCCTACTCATCCTAATTTAAGGAAAAGCAAAGGTGACTTCTTGAATAACATAATTGCAAAGTCCAAGAGTAATCCAGGTGAAGATAGATCCAAGGGCCTCAGAGGCAGTGGAGTCTTACACACACAACACACACACGCACACGCACACATACTTTGCTTCTATTGCTTTTCTCTTCAGATATTCCCTTTCTTCCTTTTATGGCAAATGCTTTCCATTTGTTGGGAAAGATGGTTTGTATAGACCTAATGACTAAATGATCCCTAAGTGGGACACATGGTTATGTTTGATGTAATCAAACCAATGCCACTGCATGCATGAGATGATCTGTCCAGAGTTTCACTCACCTCCCTTTATAGAATCAGAGACTGATAAAAATAACTTGGAATCAGCAAGGAATATTTTCCAAAGGAAAGACATAAAATTAATTAATGTCAGCTATATGAGTTTCAAAAAGTTCTCTAGAAAATACTTTTTTGGATTTGATACTTATGATCATAACTATTTTATATGTAATATGTATAATAATATCTGCTATACATTTCATGAAATAACAAAGAGAATGGGAAGAAAGTAAAATATTTTAGCAAAGTAAATGTGTTCTTAGCCAACAATAATAGTGTATCCATGGTTGAGTTGTTCATTAACTACAATTTATATTTTCTTTCAATAGAAAATAAATGTTTTTTTTTAATTTTTAATTCATATTTGAACAAAACAAAATATGAGGTAAAAATAAATCATAAACTTGCAATTAAAATTATTATTAAACGTGAGATGTGATGATCCTTTTACCATCCAGTTGTAACCCCTACGGTAAACTCCTGTGAGTAATCCATAGATAGGCTTCCTAAATTTCTACAAATGTATAGACACATCTGTATCAATACCTCTCAATATATTGTTTTATAAATAGGAATGGAATCATACAATGAAAAATTAGTTTTTTTAATTTAACAGTGATTTATAAGGTTGAACTATAAGTAACTAACAACTAGAATCATGGCAGCTTAAAATAAGATAGAAACATATTTCATTCTCATATAAGGGTCTACACAGGAAATAATCACACATAATTGCTTGATGGTTCCACGTTCACTACGGAACCAGGTTCCTCCTCCTTCATTTTTCCACTCTCCTCCACATGAGACTTCAGTCTTTATGAGATTGTTCTACCTATGCTTGTCCATTCTCCAGCCAGCAGGAGGGAAAACACTTTCTGCTGGTTACATTTAGAGCACATCCTGAAAGTTGTGATCAGAACTGTTGCAAGGGAGTCTGGAAAATGCAGTGTTTATCCTTGTAGTCATGTGTCCATATTAACAGCTGTTTTCTCATTGTCTGTGTTTTTGACTTCTGGGATTTGCAAATCTTGGAGAGACTGCCCCTCTGAAGACTCTCCAGTTCCTACAGATCATAAAGGACTCATCTGCAAGTGTACCATTCATATGCAAGACGACCAACCTAAAACTCATACTTCACCAATTTCCTTTATTGAGCTATCACACATCAAGCTATAATTCCCCTGCCCTAATCATCCTAAAACAAATATGTCAAAGAACAAGGGGGCAGTCATTGCACACTGAAGCCCACTGAAGTTATTCAAACCACCCAATCCTAAACTGGCTCAGCTTTTTCACCTGGCCTTACCCATTCTTTCCTGTGAATACCACAATAAAGAATCTTGCTCACATTTGGCCCTCACTCCCACTACTTCCTGACCAACCCTGCTGCTTCCCCTAAAGATCTATAAATATAAAAACTTCTTCCTTCAAAATTGTTATTTTTAGGTGTGTGTGCCTCACTTACCTGATCAAATCATATCCTGAGTAATTTTAAAACAGTCCCACATGGTGGTGATGGTTACACAACTGTTGGTTATTACAAAGCACAGAACTAAAAACCCTTTAAAATAGCAAAAATTTTGGTATAAAAATTATAACTCAATAAGAAGTAAATGAAGCAATGATTTCTGTTACAGTAGAAAAATGAAATAATGTGTATTGCGGGATGATAGCCTGGGCTGTAACAGTTTCCATTTCCAGATTAGGACACTTACATAGCCTCCTTTCTCTTTTGTGTCTATCTTATATCATATGAGTATATCACATTTTGTGCAACACTTTACCCTGAAATAAGCTGTTACAATTTACATACAGATCATACTTTGATTATCATGACATAGATTCCAGAAGTATAAATCTTAAGCCAAAAGATATGTGATTTTCTTTTAAAATACTGCAAATCACTTTACAAAATGTTATACCAATTTTCCCAATATGACTGCCTGTAAAACACCTCAATAGGTTGTGACTTGCATAGTACTTGATTGTGTGTGGTATTTTGCATAATTTTGTGTGTATTTGACATTCATCTCTCTTTTTTTAAAGCATTCCTTGTTCATGTCCCTAACTCTTACTTAAAATGAGATGTGCAGTTTACTATTAAGCAGAGAAATGCGTAAAATATTACCCTGTTGCCTCTGTTAGGAAATGTGTTAGATACTCTTTGTATTATACATTTTTCAAAATACATCAAAGGATATGTCATTTTACACTAATCCTGAAAAGCTTTCTGTGTGTCCTTGGGAACTGAAAATTCATTTTTTTTTCCTTCCATTTCAGTAAAGTTCTCTTCAGTTATTTCTTTGGAAATTGTTCCTCCTTAGTTCTTTTTTTTTTTTTTTTTAAATTTTTTACTCCTGCTGATGGTCCCAGACTCAAACCAGCACCTATATGGGATACCGGCACTGCAGGAGGCGGCTTTACTTGCTAAGCCACAGCACTGGTCCCTCATCACAGATTTTTAATAACTTGTCTATTTCATAAGCTAGCACTGCATTAAAAGAGCCATCAGCTCTGGGGTTTCACCTAAGTCTTTTTTCAACTCCACCTAACTGTTCTTTGAAATTCAAGTAGGAGGGTTCCCTAAACACAGCTACAGGACAAATATTAGATTTGGCAATCAATAAAATATTAATTGGATTGTTTTTTCCAGTGTAGAGCTTATCTACTGAAACTCAGGAGAGCATGGAGGAAAAGTAGCCTCTTGATTCTGACAGTTTCTCCTATGTGAGATGGGATGGGAAGCCGTTCTTCAGTTGACTACAGGTGAATTTATGTCAAGCAAGGATGTCAGGCTTTCCCACATCCACAGGCAGTAGCTACAGCAGAACTTCCTCTCGTAAGAGCACTTACTCAGCTAAGGGCTTCCAAAGCTAGTCTTTAGATTCGCAGTCTTCACCCCAGTTTCTGCCAGAGGAGCCTTCTATCAGACTGCTCACCACCCAACTTTCAATAAATGAGTAAATCTTCTTGCACATCATTTGGCTATTTTCTCCTCTGTTCCTTACATCCTATCTGTCCCTGTGTCATTGTTATCCCTTTTGTCCTCTTTGTCCCCATCCCTGCCATTTACCCTACCTAGAATAAGTAAAATGAAAGCAAATTACCAGTGTTACCATTATTTATAATACATAACCGGAGGAGCGGCAAGATGGCGGAATAGGAAGGGAGCACATTGACAGTTCAGCAAGACACACAGGTTAATAAAAGTGGAGATACTGCAGGGTCAAGGAAGAGTGGGGGAAGAAACAGCAGAGGAAACTCTTCCGGAACTAGTGATTCACAGTGGACCTGCGTGGAGAGCGTGGGAGCCCAAGTTCGGGACACCAGCAGCAGACTCAACGCACCAGCGCTGGAACGCGAGGTGAGCCGAACCTCAATAGCCCGAGACACCAGCGGGCAAGCGGAAAGAGGAGACTAGAGGGAACGAGGCTTGAAACTCCGTGGGGAAAAATTCACCAGGCTAACTAGAAGAGAGAGAGGAAAGAAAAAAAAAAAAAAGTGACCGATACGGACACGAGTTTCTCTCTCTCTGCTCACCCCTCAAAGGCGAGCAAGACAAAGAGCAGGCACCATTTTGGACATACGTCATAAGCAGGGCGACCTCAGGTCTGCACTGGCCCTGAGCCTAGCAGAAAAACCTGACTCTGGGGGGAGGGGTGAAATAACAGGAGATTAGGATCTAACTTGGCAACCCAGTGGGAGACTGCAGGAGAATTGGAGCCCACACTGAGGGCAGCACAGATTCCCTGTGTGGTCCTTGGGAAAGAGCTTCCGATCTCTGGCTCCTGTGGGTATATCATTCGCCTGCTAACTACCTCCAATTACGTTCAGCTGTGCGGAATTACTTCCCTTTTGAATCAAAAAAAAAAAAAAAAAAAGAGAGAGAGAGAGAGATTTACCACACCTAACTTGGGAGTGTCATCTTTGACACACCCTCAACCCTGAGGAACCAAACACAGCTCTCAGTCCACACTTATCTCAAGCCTCTAAGGCTCCACTGAAAGCAGACAATCCACTTAATATAGAGCCATAGTGTAACAAGAAAAAACACCACAGTGAAGAAACTAAATATCTCCAACATGCCATACAACAAACGCAAAAACCGAGGTAACAAGAACAAGGAAGACACTATGACACCCCCAAATGAAAAAGACACCCCAATTCAAGATTATGAAGATGATGAGATCGAAGAAATGCAAGAAGCGGATCTCAAAAAATTGATAAGAACATTAAGAAGTTCTCAAAAACAAATTCTTGAACTACAGAAATCCTTAATGGACAAGATAGAAAATCTCTCTCGTGAAAATGAAATATTAAGGAGGAATCAAAATGAAATGAAACAACTAGTAGAACATGAAACTGTGATAGTGACAAAAAACCACAATGAAATGAAGAACTCAATAGATCAAATGACAAACACATTAGAGAGCCTTAAAAATAGAATGGGCGAAGCAGAAGAGAGAATATCAGACTTAGAAGACAGAGAACAGGAAAGGAAACAGGCAAACCAAAGAAAAGAAGAAGAAATTAGAAATCTAAAAAATATTGTCGGGAATCTACAGGATACTATTAAAAAACCTAATATTCGGGTTCTAGGAGTTCCTGAAGGCACGGAGAGGGAGAGAGGATTAGAAGGCATTTTCAGTGAGATACTAGCAGAAAATTTCCCAGGTTTGGAGAAGGACAGAGGCATCTTAGTACAGGAAGCTTATAGAACCCCTAATAAACATGACCAAAAGAGATCCTCACCACGACACGTTGTAATCAAACTCACCACAGTGAAACATAAAGAAAAGATTCTAAAAGGTGCAAGAGAGAAACGTCGGATCACTCTTAGAGGATCTCCAATTAGACTCACAGCAGACTTCTCATCAGAAACCCTATAAGCTAGAAGGGAATGGCGAGATATAGCCCAGGTACTAAGAGAGAAAAACTGCCAGCCCAGAATATTATATCCTGCAAAGCTCTCATTTGTGAATGAAGGTGAAATTAAGACTTTTCATAGCAAACAGAAACTGAAAGAATTTGTTGCCACTCATCCTGCCCTGCAAAAGATGCTTAAAGATGTGTTACACACAGAAACACAGAAACATGGTCACCAATATGAAAGAAGGTAAAGGAAGGAAACCTCACAGCAAAAGATCACAGGAAGCTCAATTTCTCTTTGACATAGAATTAAACTCTGATGCTCTGTTAAAGCAATGTGTTAAAGTAATCTAAAAACAAAAATCAATTCAAATCAATTGGCAATCTACAAAAAGAGTTAAAGATTTTAAAAGCTATTATTAAAATTGCTATATTGGTCTATTATGCTATGTTATATGTGTGTACATATTGTATGTCCACATAGGAAATTTTATTAAGAGTTTTATTTTAAATGGCTTATAGATAAGATTGTCCATAAATTTAAGCTGCTAAAATCAATCAAAGATACATTTTAATTTGTGTGACCTGAATCTGTGTATCATGTTTTAAACTTGTTGGTAGAAAGAAACTAAAAACATTTTATATGGTTGTGCTTAAGTTTACTGGTTAAACAAACTACACCATGTTAGATATTTAAGAGGTGTTTTCAAATACATGATTCTTAAAATTTATAGAAGGCATTGGACCTTCTGGTAAATGTTTTCTTAAGTTATTATCTAATGGTTGAAACTGTTTGCTAAGTATTCATGTAATATTGCTATTGTCAGCAAGCGATCTAGGACTTGCTCCCTCATTTCTCTATTCTAAGCCCAACTTGTTCTTTCATTTCTCTATTCTCTTCAAGGTAGGAAACTAATTCTATTATGAAGGAATCTGTAGGACGTACAATTTAATCTTTAGACCTTATAAAAGAGATGGCTAGCATTTTTCTGTAATAGCATAGCCAAAATAAGAACTTAAATAATAATCTCATAGCTAGATTCACTTCGCCATCAGCGAAGTATACAGTAAGTAGAAAAAACCTCCCTTTCAGACCAAAGGGAAAGAAAGTTTTAAAGTGAGAATATAATTTTCCTCATGGGCATTGTCTACCTTAGAAAAACTACTACAGAACATGCCTGTGACTATAGGCTTGTAGTTCAGGCCACTGAAGATTAGAGATGGGACACGGGCACTCCCTTGACTTGCATCCTCTGGTCTGCTTTAACACAAACCAGGAGGAAAAGAAAGCTAGGCATCAGAAGCAATGGGTGGCAGGCCTATTAATGGCTGATCTGTACAGTGATCTGCCCTCAAGGAGACCCAACAGGCCAGTCCACTGCAGTGGCTTTCAATGTGGTAAGCATGGGCTTCAGCAGAAATCAGCTTGTGAAGAGCCCTGGCAGCTCTGCCAAGAGTTGCTTCACTGGAAATGGACCTGCCCTGGAGTCGAAGGATGCCCAGGTCAGAGCCACAGATCTTATTGGCTCTAAGCTGAAAAGCCCTTCACTCAGCCCAACTTCCAAAGTGACCACTGCAGCTGAGGGGATGGTCAAGTAGGGTCAGCAACATTGCAGGCAGAACTGTAAATTTCTTGTTAGAGATGCCACCTGCCTTTACCTGGCCAGCTCTCCTCCCAGGCCAGCCAAGTAATGAAAGTCAACAGGGTGCCTTCCCCTAGGAGGTTCACACCTCCCTTAGGATATACCCCGTGTGAAGAGATAGATAGGTCTGGGCCTCTGAATTTACAAGGCCTAAAGCCCAACAGATTATTATCAAGCCCCTTCTATCTGGTTCTATTTGCCTCTCAATCAGAAAACTTAATTGTATCTTAGACAGCACCTTTCTTAGCTCCTCTAATAATGACTCTGTCCTTTGTTCTAGACCCTGTCTAGTCCACTTGGGCCTCATTCCTTTGTAATCATAACCTCTACTCTACCACCAATGGCTCTACTCCCAACCTGTGTGTACTGATGGTCCTCTTCCCCACTTAATGCTGTATAATTGTTCAGACCTGGTAAATGCCACTCTTAGGATCATTGGTTACTATCCTCACTCTGTCTTTTATGACTTTGTCTAAATATGATCAGAGTCAGCAAACTTGGAAGGCTTCCATAGCCTTGGCAACTCATGACGACAGCCTAGGGTGGTTACTGGCACCATAAACTAGAGTGTCAATTTGTTGGGTCAACAACAGGAGCCACTGTGCACTTGCTCCTCATGTGGGATCTCTGTCCTTAATGTGCTGTCCATTGTGATTTAATGCTATAACTAGTACTCAAACAGTATGTTTCACTTTGTGTTTCTATGTGGGTGCAAACTGTTGAAATCTTTATACTAAATTGATCTTCTGTATATAAAGAGAATTGAAAATGAATCTTGATGTGAATGGAAGGGGAGAGGGAGCGAGAGAGGGGAGGGTTGTCGGTGGGAGGGAAGTTATGGGAGGGGGAAGCCATTGTAATCCATAAGCTGTACACTGGAAATTTATATTCATTAAATAAAAGTTTAAAAAAAATACATAACCAATATTGCAAAATACACATAGCCATTAGTAAGGGCAAGATGAAAACATAAATGAACTTCATCTCACTCCCATAGTTCCACTGAAATGAATGACAGTGGTCAAAAGAAAATTGTATGAATTAACGTTGAGAATAATGGCACAGATCTCTAGAGCTTTTGATAAATGTATGCAAATGGAAGGTAAAGGGTTTTAAGTACATAGATGAAACGGAAAGATAGGACTTACATCTCAAAAAACCCATAGGAAAAACTGTTGGGACTCATTCTTCTAGGAAGAAAGAAGTTATAAATTGTCAGTTAGAGTGGAACTGGAAAGGCCCTTAGAAATCAGGCTGAAGAGATAGCTGTCAAACCGTTGTCCTTCCAACTCAGTTCCTTCCCGCAGCTTTAAGTTTTCAGTGCTTCTACAGCTGAAGTGATATGACCGAGGCTCACAGGGAAAACAACCAGAGGAACAACCAGAGGAACAATAGAGCTTTGTGGGTGCTGCATAAAGCTTTCTTATATTTTGTGTGGGAACACACATAGGTAGACTTGTCTTCTTATCATGCATAAGAGCATCTTAAAGTTAAAAGTGCCAGTCAACAGCTCTTAGTCACCACCTTATTCAGAAAAATTTCTCTCAAAATGGAGAAGCACAGACAACCAAGTTTTCCAGATTTTGAAAAAAAAAAAATAAGAATACAAAAGAGAAACAGCAAGCAGTAAAAAAATATAACTAATGGCTGTAAAAATTATTCAGGAAAAATTTCCTTTCAAAAGTCTATTTGATGTCATCAGGGACAGGAGGAAAAAAGACATTATGTCCATAAAATAAGAACAAGCCGCCATTAAGGAGAAACAAGTATTTCTGACAAACCTATCTATAGTGAGAGACAATAATAAAAACAAAGAGAGGCCCACACTGCAGCACAGTTGCCTAAGCCCCCGCTTAGGACATCCCATAGCAAAGTACCAGTCCAGGTCACAGCTGCTTCCCATTCAGCTTTCTACTATTGCACCAGGGAAGACAGTAGAAGGTGGCCCAAGTGCTTGGGCCCCTGTCACCCATGTGGGAAACCAAGATGTAGTTCCTGGATACTGGTTTCCACCTAACCCAGACCTGGCTGTTGGGGCCATTTGGGAAGTAAACCAGTGAATGGAATGTCTCTCCCTCTCATTCCCTCTCTCTCTTTCTCTCTCTTGCTTTCTCTCACTTGCTCTCTGTAGTTCTGTCATTCAAATAAATAAATAAAAACTTTTTTAAGTGCAGGGACCCAAGCACTTGGGCCATCTTCCATGGCTTTCCCAGGTCATCAGCAGAGCGCTGGATCAGAAGAGGAGCAGCTGGGACTTGAACTGGCATCCATATGGGATTCCAGCACCAAATGCAGAGACTTAACCTACCACACCATAGTGCCTGACCCTAAATAAATCTTTAAAAACAAACAAAAATTGTTTAGGCATGTGAGGAAAAAGAAACTTCTCTTTTCTGAAGTCAATATTGGAAATCAAAAAAAATCCATGACATAGATTTAGATTCCAAAAGGAGTGGTACACAAACACAAAGAACCAGAACCTCAAGATGATAGCTGTGCAGAACACCTTGAAAATAGCTTGTCTCCACCAGAGGGGAAGTTCTAGGGCTCCAAACAATGGCTTAAACAAAATAGTTGTAAAGATTTTGTTCAGCAGATACCTTAATAAGGAGGTAGAACCTGTAAAGATAGCTAGTAGGCACATTTGCTTATTAACGTTTAAATTTAAATTAAATAACATGTTTAATGTGACTCTTCAGTGACACTAACCATATTTCCAGTGTCAAATAGCCACATGTGGCTGCCTAGTGGCTACTGTATATGGAACTTTTTATCATTGTTAAAAAATCTACTGAATAGCTTTGATCGTGATAATATAGTGAGTACATTTCTTCTATTCATTCTTTAACAAATATTCATTGAATAAGCTTTCTTTTCTAGAATGGCACAGAATGAAAACACAGCATCCATATGAAAATAGGAAAAGCCTTTTCCTCATAGGGTATTAGAGTCCAACAGACAGACAGAAACAAATAATGAATATAATGTGAATGGTTGATAGCTACTAGAAGAAAAAATAGAGTCTAAAGAGATAGAGGCGGGGAGGGAAGAAGACTATTTGAAGCCGGATGTGAGTAAGGGCTTCTCTGAGAATGTGTCATTCAGGGGAAGTGAGGTAAAAAGTCACATGAAAATCTATAGAAAGCACATTCCTGGTAAAGCATATTTCTGGTAAAAAGAAAGCCAAGTGAAAAGACCTTGAGGTGAAAAACTTTGTCCATGGAATAGCAAGAGGGTCATTGCTGCAGAAGCAGTCAATCAACAGTACAGAGCAGGAGGTAAAGTAAGAGAGGGAAGCAGAGATAGATTTCATCTGCACTGCATGCGAGAGTCAGAGCACAGATTGTATTTCAGAGGTAATGGAAATTTTTTTAGTGCAAGTGAAACGTCAAATTCATATGTTCAAAACACCATTTTAGCTGTTTTTGGTGGCAAATTAATTATAGGAGTTAGAGTAGAAGTGAAATGTACATAAAATTTTTCAGAAAACCTAAAAGCGTTTACCAGAAAGTTTCTATTCCATATACAAGCAAACTTAAACTATGTAACTGATTATTTTAAAATTTACTATATGTGAGACTGTTTATGGTCCTTGCCTACTTGCTGAAGTATGGACTTTTTATTTTTTACTTGTTGAACTCTTTATTTAGTGGAGCATTAAGCCTTTGACCATAATGTAAAATAAAAATGTTTAAAAAATAAAAGAAAGAAACATTCATTTAACATTTAAGACCAAAACATTCTCCTTTGATGTACCATTCTTTGTAAGCAAGTAATGAAACAGACCATAGCAATAATTACAGATTTGCAGTTATACACTTTGTAATTATTTAAAAAAAAAACTTTAGAAGACATAAAAAAATTGTACATAGAGGGGCAGATATTAAGCCTAGCAGTAAAGAAATCAGTTAAAATACCTGCATACTATAGAGTTCCTTAAAGCTGGTTTTTTGAAAAAATAAATAAAATTGACACCCCATTGGCCCAACTAACTAAAAAAAGAAGAGAAAAGACCCAAATCAATAAAATCAGAGATGAAAAAAGAAATGTAACAACAGACACCACAGAAATAAAAAGAATCATCAGAAATTACTACAAGGACTTGTATGCCAGCAAACAGGGAAATCTATCAGAAATGGATAGATTCCTGGATACATACAACCTACCTAAATTGAACCAGGAAGACATAGAAAATCTAAACAGACCCATAACTGAGACAGAAATTAGAACAGTAATAAAGGCCCTCCCAACAAAGAAAAGCCCAGGACCAGATGGATTCACTGCTGAATTCTACCAGACATTTAAAGAAGAATTAACTCCAATTCTCCTCAAAATATTCAGAGCAATCGAAAAAGAGGGAATCCTCCCAAATTCTTTCTATGAAGCCAGCATCACCTTAATTCCTAAGCCAGAGAAAGATGCAGTTTTGAAAGAGAGTTACAGGCCAGCGCCATGGCTCAACAGGCTAATCCTCCACCTTGCGGCAACTGGCACACCAGGTTCTAGTCCAGGTCGGGGCACCAGATTCTGTCCCGGTTGCCCCTCTTCCAGGCCAGCTCTCTGCTGTGGCCCAGGAGTGCAGTGAAGGATGGCCCAAGTGCTTGGGCCCTGCACCCCATGGGAGACCAGGATAGGCACCTGGCTCCTGCCATAGGATCGGCGTGGTGCGCCGGCCACAGTGCGCTGGCAGTGGCAGCCATTGGAGGGTGAACCAATGGCAAAGGAAGACCTTTCTCTCTGTCTCTCTCTCTCATTGTCCACTCTGCCTGTGAAAAATTTTTAAAAAAAATTTTTTTTTAAAAAACGAAAGAGAATTACAGACCAATATGCCTGATGAACATAGATGCAAAAATCCTCAATAAAATTCTGGCCAATAGAATGCAATATCACATTAGAAAGATCATCCACCCAGACCAAGTGTGATTTATCCCTGGTATGCAGGGATGGTTCAACATTCACAAATCAATCAATGTGATACACCACATTAACAGACTGCAGAAAAAAAAAAAAAACATAAGATTCTCTCTATAGATGCAGAGAAAGCATTTGATAAAATACAGCACCCTTTCATGATGAAAACCCTAAGCAAACTGGGTATAAAAGGAACATTCCTCAATACAATCAGAGCAATTTATGAAAAACCCACGGCCAGTATACTATTGAAAGGGGAAAAGTTGGAAGCATTTCCACTAAGATCTGGTACCAGACAGGGATGCCCACTCTCACCACTGCTATTCAATATAGTTCTGGAAGTCTTAGGCAGAGCTATTAGGCAAGAAAAAGAAATTAAAGGGATACAGATTGGGAAGGAAGAACTCAAACTATCCCTCTTTGCAGATGATGTGATTCTTTATTTAGGAGACCCAAAGAACTCTATTAAGAGACTATTGGAACTCATAGAAGAGTTTGGCAAAATAGCAGGATATAAAATCAATGCACAAAAATCAACAGCCTTTGTATAGAGTTCCTTGATTTGAGTCAGTGCTGCCTCATAATTCTAGCTTCCTACCAGTGCAGTCCTTTCAAGGCAACAGGTGATGGCTCAAGTAGTTGAGTCCCTGCCGCCCATGTGAGAGATATGGATTGAGATCTTGGTTCCTGGATCTGGTCCAGCACAAGCCATTGTCAGCATTTGATGAATGAGCAAGCATATGAGAGTGCTCTCTCACTTATGCCCCCTCTGCCTCAAATAGAAGTTAGAAACCAACAGTTGAAAATTTGGAGACTAATGTCAGACATTTTAATGTGATTGAAAAACATTGAATTTACTTGTAATGGGGAAAACTACAACGAATTGACAAAAACTAACAATTAAATAAGAAAGAAAGAAATTAGTAGGGAGTCATTGAATCTGTCTCAATCAGATAAATCAAGAAATACCAATAAAATATTTTACTACATTATTAAATACCTATGAGAATAAGTAACAAATATAATTAAAATAGTTTTCTGAGCAAGAGTATTATGTGGGATGGTAGACCTATATTGTGATTGTTTAATACCACTCTGACACACTTGCATTTTAAATTGTGTGCTTGTAATACATTATAATGAAGATAATTCTATTATATAAAACTTGTAAGCTAAGCAGATAATATTATACCCTAATACCTACATTCTATTATAAATAGTATACTTATTTTCCTCACAATAAAATTTAAATAGATTGGCAAAATTCTATTTGTACATGCTGTGAATAACAATCATGTTCTAAAGAAACAGCAGACAAAAATTGAAACTCATGCTGAGTATTTAAAGCCCATGACACACACATCACGACAAAAATTGCCATTCAATATTTTCTTTTCCCAAAAGGTAAATAGTTCATACATGATGAATTGTGTACAAAGGGGGAAAAAAGAGAATTGTAACATTTTGTTAGATTTGATCAATATAGAGATTTACTGTTAAACACCAAATAATTTGAAGCTAATGTTAAATTAGCAGAAATTGTCAGCAGCTTTTATACCCTTTATTACTATTTGCTAAATAATGACAAGTCATAGGAGAATTCTAGCTTAGGCATGTTCCAAGTAACAGTTGGCATATTCAGCTCCTTAGAGGCAGAAAACAAAAACTTGGGGAAAAAATGCTATTCTCACCACCAAAAATGAGGGTAGACAATGAAGGGCAGAGGTGACCCACTGGCATAGAGATGACATCCATGATATCCAACCCATTTACCAAGGGAGAGGCGCTTACCTGAGCAGTATCAAAGACCAAAGGGGAGCCCGAGTGTGTCCTGCCAAAAGTCATAGAGAAGACAAGTTAGTTCACAAGCACATAAATGAATAAACATCAAAAGGCATCTGAGCAGTCATGTACAGCACCTTGAAAGCTTTGGAGTAACCGGCTGCCATGATTTATAAAACACAAGCTATAAATATTCAAGAAAAATTAGCTAGAAGAGAAAAAATTTGGTCGTGCATTTGAAGTAATATTAACAGCCCTATTGTTACAGATGATAATTAAAATATGTGATCATACTTTTGAAGAGAAGAATCTATGCAAGAATAACTGTGTGTATGATTTTCTAAAAAGTTTTTAAAATCTACATCCAAAATAATTCAGTAACAAGTCAGAGTCAATAAGCATTGATGATAATAAATATCAGAGTGTACCTTGACTAGATTAGATTTAATGTTATTAAAATATAAGAATTTACAATTATAAATGTAAATGTGTATTCCCCAAGTTTATTTACATTCTTAACTGTTCAACTTCTTGCCACTGGGAAACCTTGCAAGAAAATAAGAGTCCTAATGCCATTTAACATGTACCTTAATTCATTTGTGCTGTTACAACAAAAATACCTGAGACTGATTAACTTACAGAGAACAGAAGTTTATTTCGTCACAGCTCTGGAGAATAGGAGGTTTAGGATCAAGGTGCCAACATCTTGTGAGGGCTTTCTTGCTACACAGGGCCATGGTGGCAGGTGGAAGGGCAAAGAGAAAATGAGAAAAAAAAAAAATGAGAGAGCCAGCAAACAAAAGAGGATTAGATTCATCCTAATCCTGCAATAACAGCATTAATCCATTCAGGTGAGTGGTGTTGGGGCCCAAACATTTCCCATTAGGTGCCACTTCACAACACTGCCACATTGTAGATCAAACTTCTAGGACATGAACCTTGGGGAACACACTCAACTAAATATTGAAAGGCAGTCTTATTATGAATCCTATCTAGTCACACCCATTCATTTCAGTGAGAAACTTAAAACTCCAAAGAAGGATTCTGCTTTAAAAAGTATACACTTAATTATTAATAAAGCAAGGACTATATAAATAACATTGATTCTGAATCCACAATGATGACTTGAAGTCAATTTTATATGCTGATTCTATGATTTATTTACAACATATATTCATCAGGATTCTTTCTGGTCTAACACCTGCTTCTTCTCAGGATCATTTTTGCTAATATTGAGCATGCTTCACTTCTGTTCTCTCACCTAAAGCTCCCAGGGAGCACCACGATTTTAGAGCAGCTCATCCTTGACTGCTCCTCTTCTCTTTCCCAGTGGGAAATGCTTGCCCTTTTAGGCTCAATCAAGACTTACCTACTACATAAAGATCTGTGACCTTGCTTCTCTACTATATTCAACTTATGTATCTACTATTAAAAAATTATTCATGGCACTTGTTAAAATAGGAAGACGTATTTTATTCAAGGAGGAGCACAGTAATAGGAATAGGGACCACAGCAATGGGAGTCATGCAGTGAGGAACAGAAATTCTACTCAACTCCAACAAGGGAAGTGTGGGATTTATAGCCTAGCAACCGAGTGGGGGGGAGGGGTCAGTAGATAGAAAGCTACCAAAAGGAAACAAGGCTAAGGGATTTGTGGCTAAACTGATTAAGTAGACTTGTTAATTAAAGGAAGTCGGGGTAATAAGATATTGAGGATGGTCAGATACCAATGGTGGGGGCTTTAGCTACACTGATGTGGCAACATTCTTTTTTCAAGTTAGATTCTACAGGAACAGAGAAGGAAGCCCAAGTTTGGGACTAGTCAAAAAGGACTCAGGAGCCTGCCTGAAATTTTAGTCAAAGGAGAGAGCCTGTGTCAGTATCACAGCACCTAGAACACTGTGTTTCCCTTAATATTTTTTATGCCTTTGTCTCTTAAAGTATCTCATGAAGACAGGGATTCTCCATAAATTGTCACACATTTGAAATATAAGCAGTGTTCCACGAATACCTCTCAATTAATGAGTAATGAAAAAAAATAAAGTAACAAATGGATAAACAAATGTGAGAGTAAATATTTAATGAGCTCAACTGTGTCCCCAAGGATGTGTTTTTTAAGGTTTATTTATTTATTTGGAAGACAGAGTTTACAGAGAGAGGGACAGACATAGAAACAGAAGGAGAGACAGAGTGATCTTCCATCTACTGGCCCACTCCCCAAATGGCTGCAATGGCCAGGCTGATGCTAGAAGCCGGGAGTTTCATGCAGGTCTCCCATGTGGGTGGCAGGGGCCCAAGCACTTGGGCCATCTTCTGCTGCTTTGAGCACAAGAGCAGGGAGCTGGATAGGAAGCAGAGCATCTGGATACAGAAACGGTGCCCATATGGGATGCAAGCATCGAAGTCAGCTGCTTAACCCACTGCACTGGCCTATAAAAATACTATCAATAACAAAAGATTAAAGGAAAATTTTTGTACTTCTCTTTAATTGAAGGGAATTCTTTTTTGGTTTTGTTTTTAACTTTTATTTAATGCATATAAATTTCCAAAGTAGAGCTTATGGATTACAATGGCTTCCCCCCCCACCATAACTTCCCTCCCACCCACAACCCTCCCATTTCCTGCTTCCTCTCCCTTTCCATTCACATCAATTCATTTTCATTTCTCTATATATAGAAGATCAGTTTAGTATATATTAAGTAAAGATTTCAACAGTTTGCACCCACATAGAAACACAAAGTGAAAAATACTGTTTGATTACTAGTTACAGTGTTAAATCACAATGTATAGCACATTAAGGACAGAGATCCTACATGAGGAGTAAGTGCACAGTGACTCCTGTTGTTGACTTAACAATTTGACACTCTTGTTTATAGCATCAGTAATCACCCTAGATTATTGTCATGAGTTGCCAAAGCTATGGAAGCCTTTTGAGTTCACCAACTATGATCATATTTAGAACAGGTCATAGTCAAAGTGGAAGTTCTCTCCTCCCTTCAGAGAAAGGTACCTCCTTCTTTGATGGCCCTGTTCTTTCCACTGGGATCTCACTTGTGGAGATCTTTCATTTAGGTAATTTTTTTTTTTTTTTGCCAGAGTGTCTTGGCTTTCCATGCCTACAATACTCTCATGGGCTTTTCAGCCAGATCTGAATGCCTTAAGGGCTGATTCTGAGGCCAGAGTGCTATTTAGGACATCCACCATTCTATGAGTCTGCTGTGTGTCCCACTTCCCAGGTTGAATCGTTCTCTCCCTTTTTTGTACTATCGGTTAGTATTTTCAGAGGCTAGTCTTGTTTATGTGATCCCTTTGATTCCTAGTCCTATCATTATGATCAATTGTGAACAGAAATTGATCAGATGGACGAGTGAAATGGCATTGTTACATGCAACCTTGATGGGATTGAATTGGAATCCCCTGGTACGTTTCGTTTCTTTTTTTTTTTTTGACAGGCAGAGTGGACAGTGAGAGAGAGAGAGAGACAGAGAGAAAGGTCTTCCATTGCTGTTGGTTCACCCTCCAATGGCTGCTGCGGCTGGCGCACTGCAGCCGGCGCACCGCACTGATCCAAAGGCAGGAACCAGGTACTTCTCCTGGTCTCCCATTGGGTGCAAGGCCCAAGCACTTGGGCCATCCTCCACTGCACTCCCGGGCCATAGCAGAGAGCTGGCCTGGAAGAGGGGCAAGTGGGAGAGAATCCCGCACCCCAACCAGGACTAGAACCCAGTGTGCTGGTGCTGCTAGGTGGAGGATTAGCCTGTTGAGCCATGGTGCCGGCCTGACAATATTTTTTAGATTTCTAATTTCTTCTTCTTTTCTTTGGTTTGACTGTTTCCTTTCCTGTTCTCTGTCTTCTAAGTCCAATATTCTCTCTTCTGCTTTACCCATTCTGTTTTTAAGGCTCTCTAATGTGTTTGTCATTTAATCTATTGAATTCTTCATTTCATTATGATTTCTCATCACTATCACAGTTTCATGTTCTACTAGTTGCTTCATTTCATTTTGATTTCTCCTTAAGATTTCATTTTCGTGAGAGAGATTTTCTATCCTGTCCAGTAAGGATTTCTGTAGTTCAAGAATTTGTTTTTGAGAACTTCTTAATGTTCTTATCAATTTTTTGAGATCCGCTTCTTGCATTTCTTCTATGTCATCATCTTCATAATCTTGAATTGGGGTGTCTTTTTCATTTGGGAGCATCATAGTGTCTTCCTTGTTCTTGTTACCTCGGTTTCTACGTTTGTTGTTTGGCATATTGGAGATATTCTTTGGTTTCTTCACTGTGGTGTTTTTTCTCATTATACTATGACTCTAGATTAAGTGGACTGTCTGCCCTTGATTGATCCTTAGAGGCTGTGATGAGTGTGGCCAGAGAGCTTTGTTTGGTTCTTCAGTGTTAATGGTGTGCCAAAGGTGACTCACCCAGGTTGTTCTCTCTTGCTCTCTCTCTCTTTTTTTTTTTTTTTTTTTGACTCAGAAGGGAAGAAATTCCACATAGCTGAGTGGAATTGAGGGTAGTTGATGTATGAAATCTGGCCCCTGTGGTTATTCACCTGCTCTACCCCAGGGACCATACAAAGGGTTTATGCAGCCCTCAGTGTGGTCTCAAATTTCTCCGCAGTCTCTTACCTGGTTGCCAAGGTTACCGAGTTTGTGTACTCGGTGAATTCTCTCACTCACCCTCAGATTTTCACAGTCTCAGTTCGTTAGCTCCACACCTTCACTAGGTCCTAACCTCCTGTTATTTCTCCCCACCAGAGTCAGGTTTTTCTGCTTGGCTGATGGCAGGCGCTGCTTTACGTATGTCCAAAATGGCACCTGCTCTTTGTCTTGCTCAGTTTTGTAAGGTGAGTGGAGAGAGAGGCTAGTGTCTGTGCCAGTTCCCCTTATTTATTCGTTTTTTTTTTCTCTCCTCCAGTCAGCCTGGTGAACTTTCCCCAGTGGGACTTCAAGCCTTGTTCCCTCTAGGCTCTTTCTGCCTTTCCCCCGCCAATGTCTCAGGTTACCGAGGTTTTTGTCTCACCTCCCCTTCCAGCGCTGGCGTGCAGACTCTGTGGCTGGTCTTCCATGCTGTGGGCATCCTTGTTCTCCCCAAAGGTCCTCCATGTCACGTCCACTAGATCCGGAAGAGTTTCCTCTGCAATTTTTTTCCGAGCCTTTTCCTGAGACTACAGTAACTTCACTTTTATTGAACTATCTTTTCCCAGACTATCAATGCACACCCTCACCATTCCGCCCTCTTGGCTCTGCCCTGGGAATTCTTATTTGTTCTTTCTATGTATGTTGGAAACTGTAAGCTCCAATTATGAACCATATTTGATTCTGTTATTTCCATTTCCATCATACAATTAAAATGCATGCATTTATTGACAGTAGAAAAGTTATCTTTTTTTCTGGTGCATGTAGATCAAATACTTAATTTCATGGAGTGTCTTTTGTACTGGGATGCAGTACCAAAGAAGTGTTCTCTAAGTCTTTGAGACTTTTGTTAAATCAATCCCTGTTGAATTCTACCTGAAAAGAAAAAGTCTTAGGTGCAAAATCCTTTGGCCCCAATACTAAGTTGTAATGCTAATTTTTAATTTTTTTGCACCAATATTTTATTTTTACCCAACTCACCTGCCACTAGTGGTGTTTTTTTATGGCTTAACTACATAGGTCCATAATAAGCAGAGTAAAAACTAAAATAAGTATGTGATATGAGTATAAATGTGAAGGAGTCATAGAAGCGAGTGGCCAGGAAAACTTTATGGAGGGGAAAAAGGCATGGATTGGGACTTGAAGGATGCCAGGAATTGGAACAGGTAAAAAATAGATGGAAAGCATCTAGGTAGAGGAGTAGTGTGAACACAGGTCTAAAGGCAATAGCATTCCTGTATTTTAGAGATTGGGGATACTTCAGTCTGCCTTAAGCACTAAATTTACATGGGGAAAAATCAGGTTGTAATTTGAAAGGTATGTTTGTAAATATTATGGAAAACTTTAAATGCCAAATTATGACTTTTAACTCTAGCTAAAATGTAATAGAAAGTTTCGAGGCCTTTTAAGATGACATTTCTGCTGGAGGACGGTGTACAGAATTGTTTGGATAAACCAGATATTAGGCTCAGACTGGACGCCAAGAAAATAACCTCCTTCCATCAGCTACTGCAGAGTCTCTGTGTCAGAATGTGGCAGAAGTCATCTTCAGATTCTGTTAAGAACAAAAGGGGCAGTAAGAGAAAGATCAGAATGAAGTAGGACACACGGAGTGTCGGAGAAGAGTTTAAATTGGAAGACTAGATTAAAGCCTGGACTCTGGGACAAACAGAAATGGGTACCTGGCTATGTTGTCATACAGAAACATATCACATGTGTCATGGAAGAAAGTTGTCATTTGGAACAGGAATCTCATTTGTTACAAAATATTGCTGCAAGAGTGGCCCAGAAACTCAATAGAGCTAATTGGAAAAGAGCAGAAGCAGAGGGACCAATTAGTAGATTCTTGCAGTTGTAAAAATTAAAGGGTCATCAGGGCCAGAGGTGAGATGGTAGAAATGAGATTATAGGGGTTAACACCAAGAAGCCTTTAAGAAGAAAATATTCTCTTTTTAAAGAGCCAAAACCCTTTCATTTGAAGCAATTGCATATGTCAGGCAATTTCTCCAAAATTTAAGTGCTAATTGATAGATTCTGAAGCTGACTTGCAAGCTAAATTCCTATACCTTAGGAAAAGTGTTTCTCTCAGTGACCTGGCTACTTCGTTATCTCAAATTCCATTTTTTTCTTATTATTTCATTATGTTGTAACCTTCAAAGGACAAAATTACATGTAAGTCATAAATCTTATTTCTCCAAGACCAAAAGAAAGTCTGCTGTGAAACTAGTAATGAAACTCTTTCCTCTTATTTCATAATAGACACACATTAGACCCCAGTTTTTCTGTTACTCTGACTCACCATGAATTTGCTGTTAAATAGCTTTTAATTGAGATCAAACATTAAACACCTGCAAAGAAGTGAATTCCCAGTTCACAAAAGACAAATTGCCAAGCCCGGTAGCATTTACAAACATCAAGGTCAACGTGAAAGTGGGAAGGTCAGTAGAACTTGCTGGCCAAGGAGCTCTGGACTTAGAACCACCATTGTCATGCATAGCAAAGTAGCAACTTCTGAGTGTAACTCTACTGCCACTTTCTGTTTGTAAAAACATAATGTTATGTTGATCCAGTTTTATTTTCCCTCAGTCAGCATTTTATGCATTTGTATACTTTTTATCTTCACAGTTTATCCAAGGTAGACGTTTTCTTGGACCGAAAATCCATATTGTTCTGATTAATGCCTCTGTCACTAGAAACACTATTTTCTTAGTTCCTTCTTCCTGTTTCCTGATTTTGTTTTGTGCTAACATTTCCATGTCTTTATTAAATTACTAGATACTCTAGTAATGAGATCTGAGCCAGATAATAGAATGTGATCATAATAAATGATACTCCACATAGTTCTTGGCCTTCTGATTCCCAGTTTTGAAGTCCCAGGAAAGGTATACAAGGGTGACATATTTTATTGCACGATTCCTCTGTGCTATAGCATAGTTGTATCAGGACAGAACAACTTTCTTGATGTGATTTACTTCTTATTTGCTCATTGTTCTATTTCTACTATTTGCCAGATAGTATATTATGTATTTTTTGTATGTAGTTTCATTAATCCTCAGAAAACTATGTAGCTTATTATTATTTGTTATGGTTTAAACATGATTTGTCTGCAGAACTTATTTAGATTTTAAACCTCAAGATCATATAAGTCAATGGCAGTAAAGGGTGGAAGCAATCCCATTAAGGTTTTTAGTTTGGTGGGCCAAGTGGAAGGTTCTTTACTCATTGGAGACATGCCAACAGAATGTGATTCTTTCAACAATGGTGGTTATAAAGCCAGGTTGGGGCCCAGCCTCTCTGTTTCCTGGTTTATCATGTGTTTGTTTTTCTGCCCGTGTCCTGCCATTGCCTACTGGGGACCTCTTCACAGGCCAAATGCTGGTCTTGGAGTTACCCAATATTGGCCTTGAGACTCCAAAGCCAGGAGCTGAAATAAAGCTTTTTCCTTCATGAGTAGCTACTTAGATGTTTTGTTATATTGACAAGCTAAAGCATCATTATTTTTCCTATTTTGCAAACAAGGAAATTTAATTTGAAATGACATGTTCAGTATCACACAAGTAGTAAGTGGCAAAGTCATAAGGTGAATACAAGTCTTTCTGACTCCAATGATGATGTTCTTCATGTTAGTTTGGATTTTGCATTTTCTTCCCACATCTTTATAATAAAATATGTATAGGTCTTATTGTACCATTATTTTAATAACACTGCTGATTTTAGCATAAAAAAGAAAAAATCATCATTTTTTAACCAAAGTATTGAAATCAAACTCTTATTGCAGGTTTATAGTACCTGTATTGAATAAAAGTACCTCCCAATGACTTGACTTGGTAATTGTTGGATTATTTAAAGGATGAAATTGATAATGAGGTTCTCAGTCTGCTTCTTATTTATATTCAAGAAATTCAGTGTGCCTGTTTATGGCCAAAAAAAAAAGTGGGAGAAATTTAAAAGAATAAATGGAAAACAGTGTGCCTTTAGATTATATTAAATAGAGCCAAGCATTAATCCAGGTAAACTTAAAAAACAAGAACATATTGTGGTTGGCCATAAGTTCTGTAACAGATAGTAGTCTGACATGGCTACTACCAAAAAAAGCATTAATATTGGAGGATCAATTTAAATGATTAATTAGTCCTTGTACAGTCTGTTGTGGACAGTTCATATCCAATATACAATGATTCATTCTAGATGATACATGTTAAAAGTAACTTTGAAAAAGTATAATTTGTCCAAAAATAAGTTAACCAGGATGATAAAGTTTTAAAATAAGTGCCTGATACCTCAAAGTATGTTTAGACTTTGGTAAAGAAAAAAAAAATAGGTAGCAAACTTGTGTTGTCATATGCAAAGGCAGAGGGCAAAATGAGGACCAAGGGTGGAAGATAAATTGAAGTTTCATGAAGACAAAATTTATATTATTTTTCAAATGTTAATTAGTGAAGCAGATTGACACAGAACATAATTCAAGAATAATTCCAGAATGTCCAGTTCTCTGCTATTGTCAGCATCTTTGCTTGAATGATAGCTCTTTTTTTTTCTATGTTACCTACAAATATGTCATAGACTATAGAACAAGCCACTTTACATCCTTTTTATTAAAGCAATTCTGAAGAATGTATTTACTAAATTACTTTGAGAAAAATATTGTGAGTTCCTCTAGGATTAATTCGAAATCCATGATCAAGTTCAAGAATATTTTTCATAGTCTGTCCTGAAGGCTGAGCTTGTGGATCACTTAGTCAGAAAATATACATTGGGCAGCTAATAATATGCTAGTACTACAAGTAAGACTCAGTTTCTAACTCCCAAGGACTGCTGAAGTCTATAAAAGTCATGGGTTAAAGTTCAATATGAGTATAGTTTATGTGACATGTGAATGAATCAGGCTCAAGGTAAGTATGTTATATCTGTCTAAACAAGAATGAGACTAAAACAGAGTTTTTAGAGGAAGCAACATTTAAGGAGAGTCTTGAGGATAAGTAAAAATCGGGTTAGTTAAAAAGAGGAGTAAGTTCATATTATTAATAGGAAAAGCATGAATGAAGATGATACAGAAAGTTGAAAGAAATCTGTGAGGTTTACAGATCTACATTTTTCTTCTTGTGGGAGCAAAGATTGAGTGAAGCCAGTCTGCAGAGATGTAGCCATAGAAATTGACAAGTTGAAAGCCACATAGTAAAGAGAAAAAACTTACAATACATTTTAAACAACACAAAAAAAAGTCAATTACAAATTAATTCTTTTTAAAAAGTTTATTTAAGTTATACAAATTTTATATATTTCATATTTACAGATTAGGAACATGGTGATACTTCACACGCTACTATTCCTCATCCCATGCTCCCACCCTTGTTATTACTTCCTCTCCCATTCCCACTGTTAACTTTTACAATCTATTTTCAGTTGACATTGTACTCATAAGATTAATCCTTCACTAAACACAGAGTTCAACAAATAATATGAAGGAAAAAACACTGTCCCTCAACAGTAAAGCAAGGACTATAAATAATCATTGGGTTTCAAAATATTGATTTCACTCTAATACATTACATCATTACATTTTAGGTACTCTATTAGTTACTTCACATCAGGGAAAATATATGGTATCTGTCTTTTTGGGGACTGGCTTATTCCACTAAGTATAATGGTTTCCAGTTTCATCCATTTTGTTGCAAAAGACAGGATTTCATTTGCTTTTACAGCTGACTAGTACTCCATATTGTATATTTATATAACATAATTTGTTTATACAGTCAACAGTTGATGGATATCTGGGTTGGTTCTATATCTTAGTTATTGTGAATTGAGCTGCAATGAATGTGGGGGTACAGATAATTATTTCATCTGATGATTTCATTTTGTTTGGATAAATTTCCAGTAGTGGGTCAGCTGGATCATATGGTAGATCTTTTTTTTTTTTTTTTTTTTTTTTTTTTTTTTTTTTGACAAGCAGAGTTAGACAGTGAGAGAAAGAGACAGAAAGAAAGGTCTTCCTTCCATTGGTTCACCCCCCAAATGGCCACCACGGCCAGCGCACTGCGCCAATCTGAAGCCAGGAGCCAGGTGCTTCCTCCTAGTGTCCCATGCGGGTGCAGGACCCAAGCCCTTGGGCCATCCTCCACTGCCTTCCTGGGCTACAGCAGAGAGCTGGAATGGAAGAGGAGCAACTGGGACAGAATCCAGCGCTCCAACCAGGACTAGAACCCAGGGTGCCAGCACCACAGGCGGAGGATTAGCCAAGTGAGCCGTGGTGCTGGCCATATGGTAGATCCATTGTTAGACTTCTGAGGTATCTCTTTTACGGTTTTCACAATGGTTGCACAAGTTTACCTTTCCACCAACAGTGAATTAGGGTACCTTTCCCCCACGTACTAACCAGCATTTGTTGTTTGTTGATTTCTGCATGAGAGCTACTTTAACTGGGGTGAGGTGAAACCACGTGGTGATTTTGATTTGCATTCCCCTGTTGGCTAGTGATCCTGAGCATTTTTTCATATGTCTGTTGGTCATTTGATTTCCTCTTTTTAAAATGCCTGTTCAAATCCTTTGCCCATATATTAACTGGATTGTTTATTTTGTTATTGTTGAGTTTCTTGAGCTCTTTATACACTCTTGATATTAATCCTACATCAGTGACATAGTTTGAAAATATTTTCTCCCATTCTGTTGGTTGCCTCTTTGTTGAGTGTTTCTTTCAAAGTAGAAGCTTCTCAGCTTGATGTAATCAATTTGCCAATTATGACTGATTATCTGTACTTCTGAGGTCTTTTTCAAGAAGTCTTTGCTTATGCCAGTGTTTTACAGAGTTTCCCCCAAAGTTATTTAATCATTTGATAGTTTCATATTGTATATTTAGGTTCCTGATCCATTTTGAGTAGATTTTTGTGTAGGGTGTAACATATAGGTATTGTTTCATACTTCTGCATGTGGAGGTCCAGGTTCCCCAGCACTATTTGTTGAAGAGACTGTCCTTGCTGCAGGGATTGATTTTAACTGTTTTGTCAAAGGTTAAGTTGGTGGTAGATGCGTGGATTGATTTCTGGAATTTGATTCTGTTACATTGGTCTACACATCTATTTTTGGGACAATACCAGGCTGTTTTGATCATAATTGTAGTATGTCTTGAAATCTGGTATTGTGTGCCTCAGGCTTTTTGTTGTTGTTGTTGTTTAAGATTGTTGTAGGTATTTGAGGTATCTTGTGTCTCAGTATGAATTTTAGCATCATTTTTTCTACATATGAGAAGAGTGTTGTTGATATTTTGATTGGGATTGCATTGAATCTCTAAACTGCTTTCAGTAGTATGGACATTTTGATGATATTGATTCTTCTAATCCACAAACATGGAAGACTCTTCCTTTTTATCTGTCTTCTTTTTTTAAAAGTATTTATTTATTTGAAAAGCAAAATTACAGAGAGGCGGAGGCAGAAAGGGAGAGAGAGAATTCTTCTATCTGCTGGTTTACACCCCAGATGATTACAATGGCCAGAGCTCCTCCAGTCTGAAGCCAGGAGTCAAGAGCTTCTTCCAGGCCTCCCACGCAGGTGTAAGGACTGAAGGACTTGAACCATCTTCCACTGCTTTCCTAGGCCATTATCAAGGAGCTGGATCAGAAGTGGAGCATCCAGGACTTGAACTGGTACCCATATGGGATGCCAGCACTGCAGACAGTGGCTTTACCCACTGTGCCACAGCACCAGCTCCTTTTTTGTGTCTTCTCATATTTATTTCTTTAATGTTTTATAATTTTAATTGTAGAGACTTATTCCAAGTTACTTAATTTTTTGTATATAATGTGAATGGGATTTATCTTAGAAATTCTTTCTTAGCCATGGCATTGTCTGTGTATACAAAGGCTATTGACTTTTGTGTGCTAATTTTTTATCCTGCCACTTACCAAAATGTTTTATAATTCCAATAGCCTCTGACGGGAGTTTTGGTTCTACTATATATAGAATCATCTCATCTGCAAACAGGGATAATTTGAGTTCTTCCTTCCCAATTTGTATCCTTTTGATTTATTTTTTTTTTTTTTTTTTTTTTTTTTTTTTGCCTAATGGCTCTGGCTAAAATTTCCGAAACCATATGGAATAGCAAAGGCAAGAGTGAGCATCCTTGTCTGGTTCTAGATGTTAGTGGGAATGCTTCCAACTTTTCCCCATTCAATAAGATGCTAGCTGTGGGTTTTTTATAAATTGCCTTGACCATCTTGAGGAATGTTGCTTCTATACCCAATTTGCTTGGGTCTTCATCATGAAAGAATTTTCTTTTCATTGCTTCTGATTAATCCTATTTTTCATCTTTTGAATTCTGTTTCAGGCACTTCATCAATCTCTCATCTTCACATTCTGATATTGAAGTATTGTTGTGTTCCTTTGAGGGGGTAGGGTAACATTGTGTTCTTTATTCTTGTTTCTTGAATTTTTGTGTTTATTTTTAGGTATTTGTGGAAATTCTTGTTGTTTTTTTCCACTAATGCCTTTTATCTTTAAACTCTGCCTCTGTGGCTTAGTGGAGTATCTGCTGTCTCAATGAATATCCAGAGGTATGTGTTCAGTGTGGCCAGGGAGCTCGGGTCAGTGCTCCACAGTGGGGTAAGTGTATAGGGCAATGCCCAAGTTGGGCATGATAGATCTTTTTTTAGCAGAATATAGGTATAATCACCTGCTGGCATAATCACACTCTCACATCTCTCTTTCAAGATGATCAGTGCCCAGGTATTAGCCCACAGTGGGTGCTATACTCATCCACACTACAGTATGAACCACACAGAGGATCTTGTGCAGTTCTCAGTGTGAGCACAGATTCCACTGCAATGATCCACCACAGGCAATCAGGGAGCTCTGGGCATGTGGAGCCAATCGTAGTAATTGCCCAGAGACCCAGCTATACCCTGTACCCTCATAGGCAGTCATAGAGTTCCCATGATCTCAGCACATAAAGCACCCATAATCACAGGGTGCAGAGGATCTGCTCTGCGCTGCCAGCCTATCCCATCTGCAGAAAGGCGGAGACGTTCCCAGAACCAGCTGCCTTTGGATGCTCCACGTAGGTAGTTTGAGCCCCGGAGCTGTGATATTTTGTGAGGCTGGGGGCACCTCACAGTCCTACATGGGTCCCCAGCTCCTTGTTAATCCTCCCATCCAGACTCAAAGTCAATGGAGAATGTGAATTTTTCCTTCTGGTAGAATCTCTGGATCACACACATGAATACAAGCCACGGGTTGCCACCCCCACTCATTTCACAATGTTGCCTCCTCCCTGTTGGGTACACAAACTCAAGCTGCTGTTGCAGCTAACTCTGACAAGATGGCTTCTTGTCCCAGCCAGTTGCTGGGCATGCACAAGAGCTTCCGCAGCTGCTGCTAAGGCCCAGAATGATGGCCACCTTCTCTCAGCCAATTGCTAGGAACCGTTGAGGGGATGAGGAGAGAGAAACATGCCCCTGCTTTCTCACTGGGTCAGCGGGTGCTCTGTCCCCCTCAGGGCTCCAGGCTGGACGCATGCCAAGCTCTCCCTCTGGTTCTATCACCAGCGGCACAGCACAGGCTGCTGCAGTCTGCTCTCGCCTCACTCCCCAGAGCTGGTGCTTATTCCAGCTCTCAGCTGCTGGGAGTGTGTGCTACATCCGTGCTCCTGCTGCATCCATGCTGCGTGTCCATACCTTCCTCACTGATCCGTGGCATTTCTCTTCCTTCCATAGAATTTCCACTGCAGTTTTCTCTCTCTCTCTCCCCTGAGGATGTGCTTCCTCCACTTCTTTTTTTTTTTTTTTTTTTTTTTTTTTTACTATTTATCCCTAGACTAGAGTAATATGCCATTCCTTATTCTGCCATCTTGGAATCCTCCCTACAAATGAATTTTTTTTTCTTTTTTTTTTTTTTACAGAGTTTTGATATTTTTCTTCTTGCCTGATTGATTTTTTTAATTTATTTATTTATTTTTCATTTTTGACAGGCAGAGTGGATAGTGAGAGAGAGAGAGACAGAGAGAAAGGTCTTCCTTTTTGCCGTTGGTTCACCCTCCAATGGCCGCCGCGGTAGCGCGCTGCGGCCGGCGCACCGCAGGAGCCAGGTGCTTATCCTGGTCTCCCATGGGGTGCAGGGCCCAAGGACTTGGGCCATCCTCCACTGCACTCCCTGGCCACAGCAGAGAGCTGGCCTGGAAGAGGGGCAACCAGGACAGGATCGGTGCCCCGACCGGGACTAGAACCCGGTGTGCCGGCACCGCAAGGCGGAGGATTAGCCTAGTGAGCCGCGGCGCCGGCCCCTACAAATGAATTTTTACAAATAATTTTTAAAAGACCTCACAGTTTAAAAATGGGGCAAAACTATATAAAAACCATTTTCTATTAAAACAATGATTGATAAAAATAAGAAAGTATATTGAATTTCAATAGTAATTAATGATATAGAAATTAAAAATAGGATTGAGTCCTTTTTGTCTATGTAATTAGCAAAAGTGAGGAAATTAATACTATTGCAGTTAGCAAGGGTCTGGGGAAATTAGAATATATTGGCCCTTCACTATTAATAAGAATATAAATTGATCAAGACATCTGGTGAAATATTTGGAATTGTCTATCATATTTTTAAATGCATATATTATTCAGAGACTCTACACCTATGTAACTATTACAGATACACATGTAATAATGTAAACATCCATTGGCAAGAAATGGTTAGAGAAGGTATTATAAATCTGTATTAGTGAATGTTATGATACAGTGTAAAGGAGTTATATTGATATCATGAATGGTCTCTAAATCATGTAATCAAGTTTAAACATGAGAAGTAGGTTAAGGGATTGGCATGGTGGTACAGCAGGTTAAGAAATTGGATGCAAGCATCTCAAATCATAATACCAGTTCAAAATCCCCACTGTTCCTGCTAATATTTCTGGGAAGGCAGCAGAAGATGATGAAAGTACTTGGTTCCCTATCACCCATGCAGGAGACTAGGATGGAGTTCCTGGATCCTAGCTTCAGCCTAGCTCAGGCCTAACTATTGCAGCCATTTGGAGTGTAACCAGAGGATGAAAGATCTATATTTCTCCCTCTGCCTTTCCCTCTCCCTGTGTCACTCTCTTTTTCAAATAAACAAAATATTTTTTAAAAAGAAGTTAAATTCAATACATATAGTACAATCTCATTTATTTTAAAAATTCACAAAACAAAACAATTTTCTTATCATGTATTGCTACAGAAATACATGATATACCAAAACTTCAAAGAGGGCACACATTAAGATGATAACAGTATGGGCTTGGACTGGATGAATGATGAAAAGAAACTTTCATTATTTTAAAATTGTTTAAATTTTAATAAGAATACCTTGTCACTATGATATAATAGAAGTTGTAAGCTTTAGTCTGAAATCTGTGGGAACCTCTGAAAGATTTTAACCAGGGAATCCACATACAAGCTCATTTGCATTTTAGAAATATTTTTCTGCAAGCCGTATATAAGAGAAATGAGAGGACATTAATCTGGAGACAGAAGAGTCAATGAAAAGTAATGGAAGTAATTCAGAGTAAAAAACAAAGATGGACTTAAATAAGGTTGTATAACCACAGTGAAGATGGGAAGAGGATGACGAAGAGATTTCCTACTGTACATAGAATACATAGCACACTGCCCTTGTGATAGAAAGCTGATTATAACAGAAGAGTCTAATAACTCTCCCTTCTACCTTAGCAATTGTCTCAGGTCCCTTTTCTGAGGTAATGAACAGGGGAGTGGGGTGCAGAAGAGGGAGTAGATTATAGGAAGTATGAATCTTAGTTCTTTGCTATCCTAAGGAATTTGGAGTTTTGAACAGGAGAACTCAGAAGAGTTTTTTTTGTTTGCTTGTTTTGTTGTTTTTTTTTTTTTTTTTTTTTTTTAGTTTTCAACAGATTCAGTATAGCTTGTACATAGGATCTGGAGAATATAATGATATTCCCTTCCTCCCTCCTCCTCTCTCCTTCCCACCCACTCTCTCTCTCTTTCTTTTGTTTTTGAGATAACGTTTTAAATTTGCATTACAATAAAAAGGCTTAATGCTTCACCAAATAAGAAGTTTAACAAGAAAAAAGCAAAAAAAAGGCTTTAGTTTAGTGGGGATATAGGCAAAAGCTATAAACAATTATTGAATGGAAAAATGACTATCTCACCAATGTACTGTAAATTTAAGGTAATCACAGGTCATTAAAACTATAGTAGTAGAACCTTCTTAATCATTGGTTTGACACAAGTATAAAACAAAGTTCTACAAATACTATATTTGCAATATACTGATACACACAGGAATTTCTTTTTGTTTCTTTCTTTTTTTTTTTTTTTCAAATTTTTTTCGTTTTTGTTTTTCAATTTTAGCTCCTACATATAAGGGAGAACATGTGGTGTTTTTTCTGTTTCTGGCTATTCTGCATCTATTTTTATGCAAATGAGTAGATTTCATTCTTTTTTATAGCTTAATAATATTCCATTGTGCATATAAATCATACTTTCTTTATTCATTCATCTGATGATTGACACCTAAGTTGACTCCAAATTTTGGTTATTGTGAACAGTGCTGCTATAAACATGGTTGTGCAGGTAACTCTTTAATATGCATGGTTGTGCAGGTAGCTCTTTAATATAACATTTTCATGTCTTTTGGGTATATATCCAGTAGTGGGATTGCTGGCTCATATGGTAAGTCTATTTCTAGTTTTTTTTAAGAAATATCCATACTGTTTTCCATTGTGGATGCACTAATCTACATTCTTTGTTCTCAAGAAAAAAATGCATTTGGTATAAAAGTGGTCAATGGCAAATAAGTTTCTAAACATACTAGACTTTTTTTTTTTCCAAAAGATTTAATTATTTATTTGAATGTCAGTTACAGAGAGGAGGAGAGAGAGAGTTTCCATCTGTTGGTTCACTCCCCAATAGCCAGGGCTGAGCCACCTGAAGCCAGGACCCAGGAGCTTCATCTGAGACTCCTACATGGGTGGCAGGGTCCCCAAATACTTGGTCCATCTTCCACTGCTTTTCCCAGGTCATTAGCAGGGAGTTTGGTCAGAAGTGGAGCAGCCAGGACATGAACCAGCATCCATATGGCATGCCAGTATCACAGCCAGCAGCATTAGCTGCTATGCTGAAACATGGCCCCAAAATATTCTAAATTTCTGTAACACATCAAGAAATTTCTGAAATCCACAAAAATAAGCAGGGGGCAGCTATATCTTGCTGCCACAGGTCTACATTATTATGAAAGAGGGAATATCAGGCTCATCCACTGAAATGTTGTACCCTTCACACCCTCTGTCCATCCTAATCACCAACCATCCTGACCCACTAATATTCTGGTGGAAAGCCAAAACTTTGGGGGAATGTTTCCTGTCAGAATAGGCTAAATACACACTGACATATAAGCCTTGACAAGCTTATATTCTTTGGGTCAGTAATATGTTTTGCCCTGAAGTCGATCTCAAGGTTGCAGAGCTTAAAGTGGAAGAAGAATTCAATTCAGGCAGACCACTTGTTTTTCTGCATTCAAAGCATACCACTTTAGTTCCATCAATAGCTTTTGTTTTACTGTTGAAAAACGGGAATAAAATCTCATTCATGTGTAAAGCTGTGACATTAAAATTAGATTACAAATGACCCACAGAATGTTGGGACGTATAGAAATCAGAATTTATTCTTGTCAGAAGTAGAAGCTGTGTATTTACTAATGATAGGAAATCTAAGATAAAAAAAGATTCACTCAGTCGTTCGTCATTGTTTTAATGCTAGGGATGGAGTGAGCAGGATCATCTGATCTCCATCTTCATGTAAACAGCAGTCTGATTGTAGCGTTGTAGTAGCAATGTCCAGGTTATTGTGACAGTCTTTCTCATTCATTTTGTGATTTGGTGACAGAATGAGGGCGATCCAGGCAGGGGGCCAAGGGAGAATGTCTGGGCTGGTGGATAGACTCTGAAATAATTGCCCAGAAGCAGAATAGTGTACGACTGCCAAAATGATAACCATGAATGCTGTTTCAAAATCAAGGTGTGAAATGAAGTATTATAGGGTATTGACACAGTTAATTTAGGGGCTCGGCATATTAAGGGAGGAGCAATCAAGCTATCAGCTTAGGGTTAGATTCTGCAGTGAGCGAAAGAAACCTTAAGTAACAGTAGCTGAAAAGAATGAAGATTATTTCACTCACACCCAAGCAACATCCAGGAGTGAGCAATCTATAGCCGACGGCTTCCTGATCCCCAAAACCCAGGTCCCTGGTATGGACCGAGCAGCTCTCTTCAGTGCACTGCCTGGTAAAGTGCTTGAGCTGCATGTCTAAAGAAGGTGGAACACTTCCTGCAAATTGCAATAACCACTTCTACTTCCACGCATGCCTCAGAACTTAGTAGCTTCATCTGGTTGCATAAGGCAGCTGAAAAATCCTGGTCTTTATTCAGGCCAGCTTAAAATCAGGGTTTCTGAAACTAGGGAGAAAGAACAGCCAGGCTCTGCCACAGTGAAGTCAGATCATGGCTTGAGGTCTAGGACATTCTCAGTTCTCCACATGAATCGAGGTGGTTCTTTATGGGAAATGTCCAGCATGTGTTTTTTTTTGTTTTTGTTTTTTAACATTTCTTTTATTTTATTTGAAAGGCAGAGTTACAGGGAGGCAGAGGCAGAGAGAGAAAGAGACAGAGAGACAGAGAGAGTTCTTCCATCTACTGGTTCACTCCCCAGATGACTGAAACAGCTTGAGCTATACTAATCTGAAGCCAGGAGCCAGGAGCTTCTTCGAGTTCTTATTGATGACATGGAGGTGTGCAGAATCAACCAGTACTTTTGAACACATACATATACAACGTACAACTTTATCTCTCTGTGACCATTTTTCTTTGAACAGTATATATCATTAACCCAAAAAATCTATTTCGTCTTCATTGTTATTTCTTGCCATGCCTCTTCCACTATCTAGTATTTCTCTTTGCCAGCCATTCTTGTCTATAAATGCAGTTTACTAGATTGTGCTTAAATCTATACTTACAGACAAACTCCCTGGGACTCTCTCCAGATACAGAGGATGTGATTACAGCTAAGCAATATTATTATCACTTGCTCTTTCCTTTTTTCTGAAAAGACCTCATCTCCTTGGGTTACTGTCAGTGCTGTGGAGATGTGATTTGAAAAGCAAGTTTAAATCGGCTGTCTAATTAGGCCACACTCATTTAAGTCTTCCCAACTCCATAGCAGGTTACCCCAGAGTTATATGCACCCAATTAAAGAACATTCACTTTGAGATCTATATGCCTTTGAGTATGAATGGGTAACTCTCAGTAACTAAGTTTGATCCAACTGCTCATTCAGCTGAGGTGAATTAAGACTTCTAGGGCACCATTCGGTAAATTACCTCATTGAGCACACTCAATTTGCCTCGCATGGGTGAACAGCTTCCTTTTGGGAAATAGTTTCATCTCCCCAGTTCTCCACTGGCCCTGCCTTCCTGATGCTGCAGTGTGCTTCATATGACACAGTATTTCCCTGCAGCCTGAGGCAGTGAGACTATACCGTGACCTGCTCCAGTTAAGAACATGTATGTCATGATGTAAAGGGTAAATCAGAGAGCCATTTGTTTGGATTTTTTTTATAAACCAGATAGAAAAAATGTACATCACTAGTCTGTAAACTTTCAAACTGAAAATTTGGTGATCAATTCTCCAAATGAAATAATAAAATGATTTGGCTCCTTAAAGATAAACAAAATTGTTCTTTAACTATTAACACAATATGTACATAAAGTGAGCCTATTTAAATAGCAATGAAATTGAAGGCAGTACTGTGAAAGCAGTATATTTTTATTTTTTCACTTGAAAATATAAATGTTCCTTTAATTTGAACTCAGTCCTGTTCTCTTAGATATTAAAATGTGAGGCATTTATTGGCTCCTCTTTTGAAAACTAACATCCAGAGCATAAAGTAGTTTTTGAGGTGCTATAATTTGTTAAATAATGCTTTGAAAGTGGCTTGGTGCCCAAAGACTCCATGCAGAAATAAAATGCACTCAAACTGCTTCCCAATGTTTTCCTCTCCACATCTATCATGTCAGAAGCTGTCGTTTCTCTCACGCTGTCACTATAACCAAGAAGCTATAATCATTCACCACCCCTAGCAGAACATTTTAGTGAACTACCCAAATTTACATCCAAGCCAATGTTTAAAATGTAATAAAAAGCATACATGTTAAGTGAACCAGTCATCTAATGATACAGGAGTCTGAAATTGTCTTGCTACTGCTCTGAAGAATGCATTAGTAGAGGCATTTTCAACAGTGAACAACACCTGCTAGCTCTTTATTTTTTTTCTTACCTTTTTCTTTATAGAATTCTCAAATCTCCTTCAACAATATTCTCATGGTACAGTTTGTACTTGGATCCTCCCTTTGAAATCAGTCTAATGGCCTTTTAAGGATAGCTTAATGGTAAACAGAGCTGAAAATGGTGGCCCAGCAAGGGGCTGGAAGGTGGTGAATGGACATGTTATTCCAGGCAATCTCCACAAACCCAGTTAATGTGGCTTCAGGGTGGTAGAAATTAGGCTTCTTTGAATCAGTTTCCATTTTCTCCTTGATTATCAGGAATGGTTTTTCCTTCAGATCAAATCTGAAAGTTAAATTAACATAAGCCTCAAAGGTATCAAGCTTAAAAAAAAAAAGAATAGCTTCAATAAAAATTAAAAGAATCATTAAACTGTTTAATACCTGGCTCTTTTCAAGCCCACTTCATGTCTGCAATCTTATTTGAAAATAGAGCCCAATGCAGAGTTATTACCCTGCTTTAAAGCCACAGTGGATTTGGACTTGACCAGCTCATGTCTAGGAGAGTGAGACCGACACAAAATGAATTCTGAGTCAGCGTCTCCCCTAACAAAATAGTATTTCTAGCTCAGTGCCTCAGTTTTTCCTTTCATGCTCAGAGTCAGAGTCCTAATTGCTCTGTCCTCAAAAATCTCCACCCCTCCTCCCCCTTAAATACATAAATAAGAGGCTACTTACGCACAACTGTGAGAAACAGGAGGCAATACTAGGAAAATGGGAATAAAAGATGTTTATTTTAGTGCCTGAAAAATTTGAAATCCATGTGCATGAGAATTCTTCAGAAAGTTCATGGAAAATATGTATTATGAAAAAACTGCAGAGGTTTCAAAAAGTTTGTCCCCATAATAAATGCATCCTTTAATTCCATTTTCCACAAACTTTCCGAAGTACCCTTGTATTTGTGGAAGTTTTGAGTCTGGATGTTTGTGTCATTTTGTTTTCTTTTATCTGTCTGCGGGAAAAAGAACATAGGAGCTTGTGAGAATGTCTTTATGTGTCACAACATTTTTTGGACTCTAATGATATTTTTGATTAACTTCCTAAACCAGTTGTATAAATTTTGTCATTTCACCTTCAGAAGTTATCAAACCATCAAATAACATTGTCAAAAATAAGGAAAATATAGATATGCTTTATAATTTCCATTTTTAAATTACCTTTGCCATTGACCCCCTAAATGGCAACATGCCATGCCAATTTCTGCAGCAAATATAAAAGTGAGAAGCTATTTCAAAGAACTCAAACTAAGATGTGTCTTGAAAAGAACTGGCTAAACTATAAGGAAAAGAAATTTTTTTTGTTAGAAAGACAAAAAAAGGTGGATAGTGAGGCCTTATTTGGGTGACAATTTTCTGCCAGGCATTTTATAAACAGGCTTGTATAGTTGTCCTCAGAATGTGCATTTCCTACATGTTACCACAGGAGAACTGAGGCTCAGGGAGTTTAAATGACTTCTGTAATTCCATACAGCAAGCAAAGATTTGACACTGGATCCCTCTGACTTCATGCAGCTTTGCAGCCTCCAGAGATAACAGATGAGGGCAAGATGATCCCAGCAGTGGCAAAATGAAAAGCCTCCAAGAAGAAGCGTTCGAGCCGCTTATTCAGAATGAGATAGGCCAAGATGGGGCATTTGCACTTTGTATTGGAAGGGATAAGCAATGCTTTTAACTAACAAAGAATATGCTAGTAAGTTTGGGGTAAAATATGATTTTTAAGCCATTCTTATATCTTGGACTGGTACCATGCTAATTTAACTTAAATGCTTTTGTAATTGTTTTTAACTGAACAGTGACATAAGCCAACGTGCAATGACTCAGGGAGATCCCCACAAAGCTGTTTATAGCGTGCATGGTTGTAGGTAGGGGCATAGAAGGAAATCTCACATGCTCACTTCAAGTAAAAAGTAGTTACCCAGACAACTGGATGTATCTTTGCCACCACTATTCTTACATCACAGTGCCAACCGTAGTCATACATTTATTATATCAGAATTACTATACTATTAGGGCCTTGCTTAGTTTCATTCTCTGTTGGCTGCTCCCAGTTATGTTCAAGACTAACTTTATCCCATCATAATTTTCAAGACCAAATGTTCAATACGGCAGTTCCATAACCAAATTATCCTGCCACCTCCATCCATACCCTATAGATGTCAAATGAGCATCATTCTTATCTGAAAAACCGAGCAAGGCTTCTAAAGGAATTTGAGCTTCTTAGCCTTAAACAAGAAATATCTTGCGTTAGCATATTTGTTTGAAGATAAAGCTGCCAAGGGGGCTGTGATTATATTCATGAGTGAAAACAAATCCAGACCTTTCTTTTTCCCACTTTGCATACTAGAAAGCTGCAAACTGATGTATGTATCAGCAGCACACTTACTAGCAACAAACGACCAGTTTAGGGTGCAGACAGCTTCGGAAAATTACAAAGAGGCAGATGCAGCCTGCCCTGTGACCACTTTATCTAGTGTGCTGAAGGTGCAAACCGCAGTTTAATGACATGACACATCCACCCACAGTTCATAAATAATGAATCCATAGCACACTTAGGCTATGAAATTTAATAGACCTACCTCCCATATGTGTTGATAAGTGCTACTTAACAACTCCTTAGCTGACTCTGTGGCACCTGAGGTTTGAAACATTGTTTGAAGAACAGAGGTTCGGTAAGTCTGACCTCAGAAAGAAACAAGCAAGTAGGAATCCACTGAACCTGGTATCCTGGAGGGCGACCCAACTTGGGGAAGGACATGCTTTTCAAAAGCAGTTCACTCCTTCATCGGTTCTTAGATAAAACATCTTTAGAATTTTAATAATTTTAGTCTCTTTCTAACCACTGGCTCTTCGTAAGCATTTAAGGTAGAAAATCATAAATTGCATTGGAACTTACATGATTTTGAATGTTCTGACATCAAGAAAATGCAATGTCAGACTACCTTTGAGCAATTGATATAAAGATGTAAAGATTATTTTAATTCAACTTGGTAAATAATACACGGAGCTTGTACGTGTGCAAGTTCTGGGACAGGGTGTATGGAGTAGACTAACACATGTTTGACTTGCCCCTGGCCTTAAAGATTCAAAGCACTGTGAATAAGACAAACAGGAAATCCAGAAGACACGAGCACACAGCTCACACTCAGAAGTCATCCAGAAGATGTGTATTTGATTTCTACAGTGTTTTTTAAATGTTTGAATTCATTGTCTTTAGACAGACATTCACTTTTCATTTCAACTGAATGTCTTTGTCACTTATTTGATATATTTATTTATTGCCACTGGTGGGTCCCTAAAGGCATTTGAGTTTGGTACTACAAACTTGTAAACGAATACTGTGCTTGCACAGTAGAGACAAGAGAAAGATGCCCCCCGGGGATGTCAGGCACTGTTTTGGCAAAACCTGAAGGGCCTATTATCAGGGGGGCGCAAAGACATGAAATGGTAGTTCAAGTTTAAGAAATTAAGGAGGAAGAGGAGAAAGAGTAAAAACTTGCCATTTATTGAATACTTACTGTTAGCCACCAATAATTACTATAAGATTTATAATAAGACATGGTGTGCATTAATTAACTCATGTTTCAAATGAAGAAACTGAGTGTCTGAGAAAGTGAGTAATTTCTCCAAGTCAATCAGTTAGTGAATGGTAGAGTGAGTATTCAAAATTCTGCCTGGCCTCAGCTAGGCATGTCCACTATTTGACCTAATATGTTTATTAGTAGATTGTAGATTTATTCAGGAAACTTTCTTTTAAAGATTTATTTTATTTATTTGAAAAGCAGAGTTAGAGAGAAAGAGAGAGTGAAACAGAGGGAGAGAGATGTTCCATCCACTGGTTCACTCCCCAGTGGCCAAGGCCAAAAGCCTGGAGCTTTTTCTAGGTCTCCCACAAGGGCACAAGGGCCCAAGAATTTGGACCATCTTTTGTTGCTTTCCCTGGTGCATTACCAGGGAGCTAGACTGAAGGTAGAGCAGCCAGGACTTGAAACAGCATCCATATAGGATGCTGGCTTAGCAAGCAAGGCAGCGGCCTTACCAGCAACACCATAATGCAGGCCTCCAGGAAACTTTTTTTATAATTATGATGTCAAGTTCCCCCACTGGAACAACCCCCATCTGGGAAAAATGTAGGCTTATTTCAGTGCAGCAAATGAAATAAAAAAAAATATAAACAGATTTCCAGACTTAAAAGAAACTCAAGGGGAGTTCTAGTCCAAGGGCACCCTTTTATAGATAAGGAAAATCAGGCATCTAGTCTGAGTGAGTGATCTTGCTGATGTGTTGTTGGATTCGATTAGCTATTATTTTTTTGAAGATGTTTGCATTTATGCTCATCAGGGATATTGGTCTGTAGTTCTCTTTCTTCGTTGTATCTTTTTCTGGTTTTGGAATTAAGGTGATCCTGGCCTCTTGGAAGGAGTTTGGGAAGATTCCCTTCCTTTCGATTGTTTTGAATAGCTTGAGAATAATTGGAATTAGTTCTTTGAATGTTCAGTAGGAATCAGAAGTGAAGCCGTCCAGACCAGGGCTTTTCTTTGTTGGGAGGGTCTTTGTTTTTTATTAAATCTCTGACTTGGTTATCGGTCTGTTTAGGTTTTCTGTATCTTCATCAGTCAATTTTGGTGGATTGTATGTGTCCAGGAATCTATCCATTTCTTGTAGATTTTCCAATTTGTTGGCATATAGCTCTTTGTAATAATTCTTGATAATTCTTTTGATCTCTGTGGTATCCATTGCTATATTCCCTCTTTCATATCTGATTTTAGTAACTTAGGTCCCTCTCTCCCTGTCTCTCTCTCTCTCTCTGGCTAGTTAGGCCAATGGTGTATCAATTTCATTTCACTGATCTTTTATGTCTTTTTTTGTTTTAATTTTCTTTATAATTGCTTTTTTTCAGATTTTATTTTTTTTTTATTTTTAAAGCTTTTATTTAATGAATATAAATTTCCAAAGTACAGCTTATGGATTACAATGGATTCCCCCCCCATAACTTCCCTCCCACCTGCAACCCTCCCCTTTCCCCCTCTCTCTCCCCTTCCATTCACATCAAGATTCATTTTCAATTCTCTTTATATACAGAAGATCAGTTTAGTATATATAAAGTAAAGATTTCAACAGTTTGCCCTCACATAGCAACACAAAGTGAAAAATATTGTTGGAGTGCTAGTTATAGCATTAAATAACAGTGTATAGCACATTAATGACAGAGATCCTACATGATGTTTTTTTTAAAAGTTGATTAATTTTCTATGTAATTTCCAATTTAACACCAAGGTGTTTTTTTTTTTTCATTTTCAATTATCTTTATATACAGGAGATCGATTCAGTATATACTAAGTAAAGATTTCATCACTTTGCACCCACACAGAAACACAAAGTGTAAAAATACTGTTTCAGTATTAGTTATAGCATTACTTCACATTGGATAACCCATTAAGGACAGATCCCACATGGGATGTAAGTACACAATGACTCTTGATGTTGATTTAACAATTTAACACTCTTGTTTATGGTGTCAGTAATCTCTATAATTGCTTTTAAAAAGTCAAAGAACTTTGCTTTTATATATAAATTTAAATTAACTTTTCAAGAAATATCTCATCCTTAATTAGCTTCAAGAAATTTCTGTTCTTTTTCCTAATGCTATTGTTTTAAAAAATAATTCACTGAAACCATAATTTTATTGTGCATATTCTACAGGGTCTAAAAGATTAAAAGTGACTCAATGGAGGCTAACCATTTCTTTCTGAAAGCTCTGAAAAAAACTCATAAAAACCAAGCTATGAAACTTCCCTTTTTGTTTCAATATTTTTATGCTGACCTATTGAACAACAGCAGTGTGAGAGATCTATAAAATTCATATTGCAGTGACCTGAAGAATTAAGCAAAGTTAAAAAATAGAAAACACAGTAACTGTTACATGATGTTTAATTGTAATTGGCACTGAAGAATCTGGGTTAAAATTAACTGTCCAAGGAAAGAAGAAAATAGTAATTTAATTATAAGAAGATTTCTATCCATAGGAATTTGAAAAATGGATAAAATTCTGTGAATGTATCTTTGGCTTCACAGAATATTTCCTGAAAACATTAATGTTGTATCAAAAATTATTGATTTCCTATTGTTGTATTAGAGTTTATATTTTTGGTAAAAAAGTAACATGCTTCAAAAGTATTTACTGAATAAATGAAAAAAAATCAATGAAGGATAAATGAATGAGTTGTTCATGTAAAGCTGTCTTTCAAGCCTAAGCCTAATTGAAAAATTAGATCTGTTCCAGCTATCTAAAGTTGCTATTGGCCTAGGAAGCAAATTGAGTAGGCAGGATACTTCCTTAGAATCTAGCAAGACATTTGCCTAAGGAGAAAGTTGTCACTTTTTATGTATCACTTATGTATCCACTTATTTAACTTGAATGTATTGAAGTCTTATCTGTCTTCTGATCCTACTAGGGGAGACTACATGGATTCCCAGCTGGCATGGCCCATGCATTGCGATGAGGTGGTGATCCTTTCTTTACTAACATAGAGCACCTTAACCTTTCCTAGATTGTGTGTTAACAGTTTGAAAGACCCAAAATAAAGGTCTCTATCAAGAAAATGATGCAATGTTCCAATGTTTTCCAAGACAATGTCTCTTGTTAATTCTTTCTGGTGTTCCTCACTGATAATGTAAATTTATTGAGTCTGAGGCCTTATCAATCACCACAGAAAACTAAAAAGTATTTGTTCACATGTAACGAGTTTATGGTTTCCTTCTTTACTTCTCTTAGTGGTAGAGGAATATATAAAGCTAAAATTATTTTAACAGGTAAAGGAAAGGCCTATAGGGAGAAACTTGAGTTACACAAGGATAGAGGGAGATACACAGTCTAACAAAGTCAGGACAAATGGAATTAGATGGAAGATAGATAGATAGATAGATAGATAGATAGATAGATAGATAAAGTTGCTGTTGCTATAGCTCAGAGGTTCCATCATTAATCCAACCCAGTTATGAAGTAGCTACCATTTACCAGTAACAGAACTCAATACTTTATATTCAATGATAAAAAAGGAATCTGTCTCCTGAATGCAGAAGAACTCAATTTATCCCTTTCCAAATTTTTGATCATGTCCTTCTCATTAAATGTTTTTGAGCCAAAACTCTCTATTGTATTAATACTTATTTATTTTCAAGTCATATATATGTCATGCCTTACTTTTTATCAAATTTTTATATTTATCTACATAAACTATTCAAGTTTGAAATAAATATATTTTGAAATATGAAATATTATTTTAAATAATATTCACTATATTATTGGTACAAATTTAATGATCTAGGATCTGATTGTAAGTTCAATTTTTTCCATGCTTGATTTCAAATAATAATCACACTGGCCTATGTACATGAATACATGATATATGTATTTCATAAATACATGAAATGCCACATATTTATGGCCAAGTTTGTTACAACATGAAAGAAAGCTATATTTTTAATAATTCCCCCAGGGAACCTGGGGCAGGTTTCCCTTTTTAGATTTAATTACACCATTCTTGCTTTTCATAAGGTAATTGTTGAACTTATTTTAGGAGCTGAAAAGAGAACTTACCAAGTTCTATTTTTTACTTGGGTCTGCCTTTTATGTTTACTAATCTACCTCTCAGTTTGAGAACTACAGTGTAAAGAGCAACCTGATCTTTTAGGATCATTTCCCTGGGCCAGGGAAAATCAAGGCCTTGCCCTAATTGATCAAGACCTTGAATTAAATCATTTACTTTGGCATTTTTCTCACTGTTTCATTGCTTAGACAAGTAATATCCAAAATTCTCTGATGGCAGAATTTTAACAATAAAAATGTATGAGCATTCCTGCTGGGGGTATTATAAGTATATTTATATCAACTAGTAAAGTGTCATATTATGTATATGTACAAAAGATACAAAAAATGACAACTACTGAAGGATCAGATAAAGAAATCAAATTTCTTTTTTTTTTTTTTTTTACAGGCAGAGTGGATAGTAAGAGAGAGAGAGACAGAGAGAAAGGTCTTCTTTTTTGCCCGTTGGTTCACCCTCCAATGGCCGCTGTGGTCGGTGCATCGCGCTGATCCGAAGCCAGGAGCCAGGTGCTTCTCCTGGTCTCCCATGCGGGTGCAGGGCCCAAGCACTTGGGCCATCCTCCACTGCCTTCCCGGGCCACAGCAGAGAGCTGGCCTGGAAGAGGGCAACCGGGATAGAATCCGGCGCCCCAACCGGGACTAGAACCCAGTGTGCCGGCGCCGCAAGGCGGAGGATTAGCCTGTTAAGCCACAGTGCCGGCCCAAGAAATCAAATTTCTAATATTTTCTTCCTTCTGCTCATTTTCCATGCATTCTCCTGATATACCCACCACTACAATTTTGAAAAATATTGAATAAAGTAAATTTGTCTCTGACCAGGCTATAACAAAGGACCAAATTCAGTAATAAGCAAATTAATCTTTCTGTACCACCTCAAACATGCGTAATTGTGCCTATATTTAAGTTTCCAATTCTAAATTATTTGTCTTAATTAAGCCAATATATCTATTATCCACTCACTGATCAAAATGGGCATTTATGAAAATGGAGCCTAATGAAAATAATTTGAAGGAATTATCTCAAAAGTTCATGTTATATTGATATTGCCCTATTATTAAACTTTATGGAATCAAATTAAATTACCAATACCATATTATTTGAAGAAGGGATTTCTTCCATTGGGAGATTGTGCAAATATGTAGTAGGGAGGAGTTCTACATTTGAAAATTTCATTAATCATTAATAATTTCCTAAAAGAGAAACCTGAAGTGTTTTTTTTTTTTTTAGGAAAAAAAAATGGGCTTGAATTTATGACCATTTGCTTTCCATTTGATCCTTACAAACAGCCCTATAAGATAGTATGTTATAACTTTCATTGAGTTTAAGAAATTGAGCCCTAATTGGGTTTAAGGTCATAGTTTAGTTTGTTTTTGTTTATGCAAATTCTTAATGATATCTAATTTCAAAGTAAAGTTATTTCAGGGAGATTGCTGCAATAACAAATTAGCAGAAGGGTGTTCTTCAATAGAGATTAATCGTGAAATATATTTTCTTAGAATTATTTGAAAACTGATTACTCTGCAGGCTAGCTTACCTCCAGATCAAATAAGTGATCAGAATGTCCCACCGATTGATCAAGCCAGATGTCAGAATCTGGGCCAGAACAACTTGGCTTTTTAGACACTGGTGTCATTATATGCACTAGTAACCAGCATTATTTTATGATTCTTTACTTTTGTACAGTATTTTTCAGTGAGTGCTGCTACCATTTGGAAAAAGAATTATCCTCTTTGCGAGAAATTTACCACTCATTGCAACTCCAACTTCCCACCCACTGAACACCAGTAACGCCTTTCCCCTCATAATTTATCATGCTCCCTAAAGCAGAAGTTGTCGTCAAAGCTGAGAACCACTGTGCTAATGAAAGACTGGAGATCATTACCACACTAGAAAATCAAGTATTAGAATTTTTGCAAAGCAGATGTGAAGTGACATATTTTGTATATCAAACATGTAATGGCTAGAGGCACATTCTCATTACATTTAAAATCTAATTTACATTAAATATTCCACTGAATGTAACTAAAAACAAAATACTCATGGAAATTGCCATTTCTCCTGCTATAGAGTTAAGACATTGTTTATTAAAACAAAACAAAAACCACGGGGCAGATGTTTAGCCTTGTGGTTAAGACAATGATTAAGATGCCAATACTTTGGTTTATTCCCAGCTCTGACTTAGGAATACAGCTTCCTGCTAATGACAACCCGGCAGCGTAACCAGTCTAGCCAGAGTGATTTGGTTCCTGCCCCAACCTGAGAGATCCGGATTAAGCTCCAAGCCCCCAGTTTGGGTTACCATCAGGGAACCATCATGAGCATTTCAGGGAATAAACCAGCAGACTGGAGCTCTATATCTCTACCGCTCTGCCTCTGAAATACATAAATCAGAAACATCAAGTCAGAGAGAGTCATCGGCTTGAGCAATGAAGCAAACTAGATTCAAATTATTTACTATCAAATCTCAAATCTTAAGCCTCTCATTGATTAAAAGATAAGGAAATTTGTAACAAAAAAATGGATATTTTCCCAACCGACTTGTGAAAAATCAGGGTTGTAGTGTTGATGTGATCTTTCTTGTCATGACGGACCTTAAGGAGAAAAATGATAAGGTATTATTATCCCATAATAATAATCAACTGAATATTTATTCAGGTCCCTAAGGTTTTCTGTTTAATATTTTTTTCAGCTATAAAAAAATGTCAATTCCTAAATGAAGAGATGCCACAATAAATGAAAGACCTGTTTACCCGTGGCAAAGAAACATAACAAAGCAAGTGTGAATGATGCAGCAAGTTTAGAAAAATGGAAGCTGCTATTAAGCATGACAGGCTGTCACAACAGTAAACACAGTCATCAACATAATCATAGCAATAAAATAATATTTGTGTTCAGTTTCTTTCAAGAAGTTAAAATAATGACATCCTTTCTAAATTAACAGTTTTAAATAATGAGGGAAAAAATAGGAGAATCCAGAAAAAATCTTTAAATAAGTAATGTAATAATTTAGAGTCACTGCTCTATATGTCTGTTTTTCTTCAAATTTTCGTTAAGGTAATTGCATTTATATCTCTTTTTCTTTGCTGTACATGGCTTTCTTATTTTCTTTATGATCTAATATTCTTGATCTACACTTCTTACTACTTAGCTTCAATAAATCTGTAATCAGCTACAACTGCATTATTTTAGTTTTCTACAGCATATAATAAAATCTGTATTTCTTGTGATTATTTTCTCTATTGTAACAACACCATTTCTTTTGTAACTTTAAATAAGAATGCTGTATAAATGTATGATATAATTACCTCCACCTGGTATTCAGTGGTATGCCTTCGTTAGGAGTGTTTTTCCAGACAATGATGAAACACTGCAATGTGGAAACTGCCTTGTGTGGGAAACATTGCACACAGGTGCACATTAACTCTGTGTTTAATAATAAATATTCCATGCACTCATGAAGGCAGATTAGCTTCACTGTTCCATGTAAGCTACCACAGAGCTCTTTCTGGCCAACCATTTGGTGCTTTTGCCACAGTTCTTGCTATTTAAAGGGCCAGTTTACTAAGGCCCCATAAGATCAATAACAAAACTAGTTGATGTGTGTGCAATTTTGTTTCTATGCTTTCTTTAATGCAACATACAATGTATGGGTATCAAACACTAAAATACACATTGTAACTTTGTCATCATGTAAAAATATGTCTAGAGGGCTAAGAGATCCAAAATTTTCTTCCTTCCTTTCTTTCTTTTTTCAAGATATACTGATTTATTTGGAAGGTAGAGTTACAGATAGAGAGGAGGAGACAGAGATACAAAGACCTTCCCTGTGGTGCTTCACTCCCCAAATGGCTATAACAGCTGAGGCTGGGCCAAGTGGAAGCCAGGAGGCTAGAACTGGATCCGGGTATCCCATGTGGGTACAGAGGCCCAAGCCCTTGAGCCATCTTCCCGCTGCTTTCCCATGCTATAAGCAAGGACCTGGATTTGGAAGTGGAGCAGCCAGGACTTGAACTGGCACTCACATGGGCTGCCAGCGTTGCAGGCTACCTATTAACCTACAGCGCCACAACCTCAGGCTTTCTGAATAGAAGCAAGAAATACAGAGGATGGCATCCAAGGTCCCTTTAATTATAACTCACAATCAAAGGAACCTCAAGTTTTAACTTATATTTGGTGGAAATTTTGTGCCAAAAATACAGAATAAATTCTCTTCACAAACATGGGCCTGAGCACCAGATCTACATGTGGGAGGAGAGTCTCACTGCAGATGGGACATGTAGAGTTGCTTGGCCTGGTGGGAGTTTCAGATGGCCCAAATGAGAAACATCCCTTACAGCCATCAGTGGAACTTGCTTTTAGTATACCACTGTGATTTCCTCTTGGACTGGCCGTAACAATAACCAGTGCTGCTCACTCACTGATATTTTGTATATATTAACTGAGTGGTTTTGGCATCTTTAAATTCATTGAGGCTCCTAATTTCAACATTGGTCAGGCTTTACAATTTGTATTCAAAAGCTAGCAATCTCCCAAACAGGAACTTGTTCATTCTTTATTTTTCTTCTCTAGCAGGAAGAATGTGCCTCATTGTCTACCTTCTGTGTCATATCACTTCCCCTCTGCTGACAGAGTTTGTTGCTCTGAAAAATGAGAGATTTTGACTGGCTGATCTCCAAAGTGTTGTCCAGTCCTGATAGTCATTTATTCTGTGATTCATTATATAAATGTCATGGACACATTTGCAAGTACTTTCCTTATTTCATAATAGTCTTCTCAATCATGAAAAAGCATGTGGTTCTGCCTTTGCAAACTCTCATGTCTTGTCCCTATCAGAAAAATCTGACAAATGAAGAATTGTGTACATTAATTTTTTATTCCTGTTTCAAAAATGTATATAGTTACTGTTTGTATAGACATCTCCCCAGTTTTAAACAGCAGTACTGATAGCCTAAAGTAAACCCTACTGCTCCTTTTGGCACAGCACAGTTCTCACATCCCACTGTGGCTACTTTCTGCATGCCTGTTCTCATGTGGGTGTGAACTCTGCAAATAAACATCAATGACTGGCATTTATATCCGCTTTGTCATTGCACAGCCCAACTATGTTCTAAATGCAGGTTTAGAATTTTTATCTTAGCATTCCAGTGCTTCTAAACCCTCTTTGATTGTAGCAAGAGGAGCTTTCTTTTCAAGAATATACATTGATTTTATAAATGTGTGAGTAAAAATGCATCCCACTTCTCTAATTTTATAGCTTCTTTGTAAGATTTGTCAACTTTGTTGATTTCATTCCAAGAGATTGACAACAACTTTTCCGTATAGAAGACTTTGATTAATGTCACTTTTTATCTCTTAAAAGGATCCTTCCCAGCCATTGGGGTGGAGACGTTTTGCCCCAGCTTCCTGAGGGCAGGGTTTTTAAATAGCATCCAGGCCCCGCATCCAGTGCCAGGGGGAGGATCTCTGCCCCCCAGGATTCCTGCTGGTAGGTATTTCAGGTGAAGTTTTCTGCCACCATCTACAGTAGTAGGACTGTACTCACAATTGACAGACCCATAGCACAAAAATGAGTATTTCTAAAGTATATTGTTTAAAGAATTGCAAGTGACTTTTTTGGGGTGCCAGAGCCATATACGTGATACCTAATTATGTGAAAATATCATCAAAGAAGTGCATAAGGAACTGAACCCTAAGCACCCAATTAACATAGTGCTGCCTCTACTTCTGAGAAAATTTCTACATAAGTAAGAACTAGAGCCTCAGATCCCTAATTTGTAACTCAAGAATAAAACAAAGATGAATTTTTTCACATACTTTGCTGCTTGGAATTGGCCAGAAAAAAGAATATAAACTAAGTGTTCTTGACAGAAAGAATAATTCCACATTTATAAGAGCTGATAAAGATTTCTGTGTTGCTAAATAAAAATTATTTGAAGGTATGCCAGAAAGTAGCAAATTTGGGTGAAATTTTTGAGAAAGAAAATTAAGACCCAGTCCTTCCTAAAAATACCAGTTTGACCAAAGCCATATTTGATCACTGAGAGAAATATAGGCTGTTGAGCAGTTTAAAATGCATTTGCAGATTTAATAGAACACTTTGTGAATTATCCATGGTATGACTGCAGTCACAAGTTGTTTCTTCCCTGTCATTTAGTAAATATCCAACTGCTTCCCTCATTTGTACCCAAAGAATTAAAACCTCCTTTATATTTCATATATATCTTAGCAAAATAGAATGAGTATTAATTCAAATTGAAAATTTCTATTGAAATTTTTCTCATAAATTGTGTTCTTTTTACTATAATTAATGATAGTGCTAGAATTTATGATAATAACATCAATGTGTTCAAGAAGCCTAGCCTAGCCAGCAATATAATGGGATTGAGAAGACTGAGACAGCAAATAAAAACAAAATACCAGTATGCACATATCTTGCTGTTCTTAACATAATTATATCAACCAAGCCTAAGATTATTATACTGATTTTTTTCTGTTGTCTTTCTGGTGCCCTTGTCCACTTAAAACATATAAAAAGCAACAAACTATAAACTGATGCTGATGACATTTAGTTTTATTATTGTATAATTTACTGACATGACTAGGGGCTTTGTAGCTTCCAGAATAGAAACCAAAATTGTTTGAATTAAAAGATTAGGAAATTTAATTCTAATGGGTGTTATGCCACCTTCTTTCTACCTGGAAACAGAAATGGTATCAGTTGCACAGGAATTTTGCTGGGTATTTTTGTTGTTCTTACAAAGAATCAGAAAGAAAAATCTATATAAGCTGAGCTCTTAACTGCAATAAGAAAATGTATCTTTCATACACATAATTAACAACTGAGTAATTAGAATTTAGAAGAACAGATGATTTGTAGTTTAACCCTTTTTTTGAAATGACAAATCTGGTGAATTTAGATATATTTGGGAGAAATGACATTATGAAGTTTAGTAGTGACTTGAATTATTCAACATCATTGACAACAAAATAATAATAACCCTGTCATTTAGCCATGGAGAATAAGACAAGGGAGATGATTGTTCTACAGCACAAACATAGAAACAGCTTTCCACATATGTATTTAAAAGAACATTCTAGCACTGTAGTCTTCTAGGCTTTAAGCCAAATTTGCCTCCAGATATCATAAGAGGAAAAACAGAAAGAAAAAAAAAACTGTTTTTTTTTTTATAACTTACATACAAATCAGGTTTGAAAAAATTGCTTCATGAAAAGTTTATAGATTATTCTAAATTGTGTTCCCTCAAACTAAAGTTAACTCACTTTTCCTGGCTTATCTCACTTTGAAAACTGATCCCCATATACTTCCATGTTTTTCAATAAGGACTGCTATGATTCTAAAGATAATTTGTATCCTCTCCCATTCAACAATAGCTTATTTCTCCAGAATTTCCTTTATAGGCTGTGTAAATAAAAATGAAGCAGTAATCATGGGAAGTTTTTACTGTTTCTTTATGAAAAAAAATAAAAAACTAAAGAATTTCTTTGTCTTTTGATAGCTGAACTGATGTTCCTTCAGATTTAAGACATTGCTTTGAGGGCAGGAAGCAGTTCTTCCCATTGCCCGCATCATGACACTTTAAATAGTTGGCTGAAAGTTGATGTCTACTGGGAAAAAATTAGTTTTCTACCTATTGATTATATGTCACACTGTTTTGATGGTCTCATAAGACATTTGCTGTGTCATTCAATGAATCACAAAACCTGTTCTAGAGATCTTACTAATTTGATTCTCAGTTATTTTTTTAATGAAGATGGGATAAGTGACTATGTCTCATACAAAATAGTTTGTTTGCATCATGTCATACTGTGCAATAAAAGAACACTATTTCTGTAGTACTTATTTTTACACTAATTTTAACAACAAGAGAACCACTAAATCATGAGACCCAGAAAGCAGACAAGCCTGAAATCAGTATTTATGTAGTATCTGTCAGTGGTTTATAAAATTTCTCATTTCGAGAAAGGTCATATAGTAAAGAGTTATTATCCCTAGCTTCAAATAAAGATTAGCACCAGGAAGTGTTGGCTGAAAGTTGAATAGCAAGTGTATAATGAAACGCCTTTCCCATAGTAGTCACCTGATAAAATAAATTTAGAGAAGAGGAGAGGAGAAAATAGGGGGAAGAGCACATTGGAATGGAGAAACGAGTAAATTCTACATAAATGTAGAATTCTATTTTTGAAGCAGTCTCCTCCCACTTATTCTTCCCTATTAAAATCAAATTATATCTACTTAAAAAGAATTAATATGCCCCTTTTATTAAATATGTTATCAGGTTACACTTTAAATAATATTTGCTCTCTTTGTTTCCTTTAGTTAGTTGTGTAATTCTGTGGTCAAACACTATTTGAAGGTGATAGGGAACATTTTTATATGCTATAGAGTATTGCTTTTACACAAAGCCTTGGCCTAATAGCTTACCTTATGACAGAGCCCTCCTCCAGTTTCATGTTTTTACCATACACTGGTGAAAGCAGAATAATGAAGACATTGAGAGATATAATTATATGATAATAGTGTTGGAGCAATATATGAAAGCTTCATTCAGTTTTGTTGTCATTTCACAGCAATAATTGATATCATAAAGTATCTTAAATTTGTATAACAGTCAACCATTGCAATGTGTGTTAGAAACCAGGACTTCTTAGTACAGATAGTTAGTACACATCCATATGTGCTATTTACTCTGAATGTGATTGAATCACAGAATTTGAGCTTATAATTTCCCATCAGCTGTAGAAAGTTTATATGTAATATAAATAATATTTATATGTATTATATGTAAAATTTATATGTAGAGATTAGATTCTACCAGATTCAAAGTATGCTTTAAACCAATAAGTTTTCCAATTTTGACCAACATTGTGCAACAAAAAAAGAAATAATTTATGGGATTTATAAATAGATACATAATAAAAAAAATTCTGAAGGTCTCCCAAATACTTCCTTTATGGTGATCTTGGAATCTCTTTAGTTGAAGGAATGTTCTTCTGAGCATTCTCCAGTTTGCCTGCTTGTATTTAAATGCATGTGATATTAAAAAAAAAAAAAAAAAAAAAACCTCTTTGTCATTTGCACCTGAGCATCTCCTCTCTGTGTAACTTGTGTTAGGTCCAAAGGAAATGGCAAAGATGGAGTAAGACTCCCTGTCTACTTTTTCTGAATCACGTAACAGGGAAAATATAAACACATGGGCATTCGAAACCCATATTTGTAATTACTATATGATGAATAATATTGTTTAATATTATGCATTTATTTGTCTTTTGGAAAAAGATTTGGATGAGCTCTATACTAAAATAGCCAAACCTTTTTATATTCTAACTATTGTCCCCTAACTATCCATGTTAGGAAATTGATTCACCAATCAATTTTCTATAAACCAATAGCATATCTAACAATATCATTTTTACAGCAAAGTACTTACAGCCCTGAGACAATATGAAAATATCTTCACAGTCCATTAACAATGATTATCAATATTTTCCTTCTCATATTTCATGTGAAATCCTATCTGATATAGAGTCAGGGCAAATATAGCATGCACAATCCAAAGAATTTGTTTTTACTCAGAAGGCATATGGTTTAGATGTTAGAAGTGAGCCATGAATGATAAATAAGGTTGAAGCTTCAGAAAATCAAGGATCTAGTAACTATAATATTATCAGGTTTTGATGCATACAGAGAACTACAGAAAAAATCAGTAATACATATGTAAGATTAGGTGCAGACATTGAAGGAATATAAAATGAGTTAAGGAAAATTGGTGTGAACTCAAGATGCCAAGGAAAATCAACAGTGCAAAGGTGTATACACACTTTAAATACAATCAAACTAAAACTCAGAAAAAAAATAGAACAAATCATTTAATATTCTTCATATTTTCTGACATTCAAAGAAGTCAGTAACTTTTGGATCCACCACCTGACATTTCAAAATTAATAACTTATGACAAAACAATTTCTATTAGCTATAGTAATTCTAATGATGATGATTATTTAAATATTTTTCTGTGTCATATATAACAATTTGCCTTACTTTATCTTTAACAAAATATTATTCTAATAAGTGTACATAACATAAGACACAGTGGTTTAGTTTTTAAGAAACCTCTTCCTTAATTGATGTGTGTATATTTTATACATTTATGCAATTGAAAATGTTGTCAGTTATCCTGAAAGGGGTGTTACAAGTGAGTATACCTACTTAAGCCAAAAACTAATTATGAAGGGAATCAGAAAAAGAAAACTAGATTAAATGTGCAAAGTAAAATACTGAAAAAAATTCATTCAAAATATAAACTGTAGTAATAAGAAAATCCTTCCTCTAGATTATTAACTCCTAGTTTTATTCCTTGCCATTTATGTGATTTCAAGCGCTGATACAGGCCCTACTCAAAACTGCCCTAGAGAACAGCTCTCCCTAGAGAAATCTCTCCCTCTAAAGCTTGTGAAGCTGTAGGCTTTAGAAAGAAACTCTGCCAAACAGCTACTATTTAAAAACTGGTATGGGGGCTACAAGGCAGATATGAAAGGAGAAAATGGTGATTGCTACTTCTGTAGTGGGGGAGAGACACTTAGGGTCACTGATCGCTTGACAAACCAAACACACACAGCCAAAGAAGGGCAAGGGAAATGGCATGAGCCCGTGATTCCAGTCAAATAGCCCCTTCAAAACATCTGCAAAACATCTGTTTCAATTATTCTACACCTAGTGCAAAAGGGACTAGCCAGGTAATGTCAGGGTTGATTTCACTTTACTGTTAAAAGTTAGTATATTCAGAAGAACATGTGCAACATCCTCTGGTTCCTTGACTTATTTGAAAAGATATACACTAAAGGTTACCAAAAAATGATTTAAGATGCCGGTATAGAGGGCAAAGCCGCTGCCTGCAGTGCCAGTATCCCATATGGACACCGGTTCGAGTCCTGGCTGCTTCACTTCTGATCCAGCTCTCTGCTAAGGCTTGAGAATGCAGTAGAGGATGGCCCAAGTCCTTGGGCCCCTGTACCTGTGTGGGAGACCTAGAAGAAGCTCTTGGCTCCTGGCTTCAGGTATGCACAGCTCTGGCTAATTGGGGAGTGAACCAGCAGATGGAAGACCTCTCTCTCTCTCTCTCTCTCTCTCTCTCTCTCTCTCTCTCTGCCTCTGCCTCTCCTCTCTCTGTGTTAACTCTGAGTTTCAAATAAATAAATAAATCTTTAAAAAAACGATTTAAAATGTAACAATGGTAAGTTTAAGACTTACATCAGGAAAGTCAGGATGGGAACATATAAAAACTTGAAGGTATGATTCAAACCTTGAAATAACATTTGAATATAAAAACTTCTGTCTATTGCAGAGTGTTGACTTAAGGACTCCTAAGAACACGTGATCCTAATAGCATGGTATAGGTCATGGACTCAGATTCATTATAGACTGTAGTTTGATTCCTGGTAAAAAAAAAAAAAATGAGACTCCTTGGTAACTAAAGGATCAGGTGAAATCTTGGTGATTCTTTAAACTCCCTCCCCAGTCTAGACTTTAAAAATCCAATGAGGCTACAGACTCTTTTCCCCTGAAAAATGGACATGTGAGCACATATGTAAATATGCACATACAATTTCAGGAGTCCTTTGGATTTCCTATAATCCATAAATGAAGGACTCCTGGTTCTTAAAACCTCAATGTCCAATTTATAAAATTGTACTTACATAAGTGAGCACCATCATTTTTATGATAGACTGACAGTGCATTAAAAAACCTCAGGATACATTTGATATCAAGCTCTTGATCATTTACAAAGAGAATTTCGATTTTTTTCCTGTCAGAAACACATGAAAAATCTTAAAAGAGACTTTAAATAATCTGCAGACTCTGCTAGTTCATTTTTTACTTCTCTATTCAGATTCTTTAAATAGTTTTGGCCTTTAACCTTAGTTAAGCCTTATTAGCATGAATGCTTCCTTTATCATAATGTCATTTGAGTAAGTTTGAATCTAAGAAATATAAATCTTATATGAGACTATTTAAATTCTCAGTTGAGAACATATCTACCCCCTAGAGATTTTTATATTGTTACCAATTGTGCCATTTATTTTGGTTCTATTCTAAGAACCTATCAACACTTTTTAAAGATTCATCCAACAATCATTTTCTCCTTACAAAGAAACATTCTGAAACACTTTACACAGTGTGCTAATTTAATGTGTTATCTTTGTGTTGATTGGGGCTTTGTTTTCAGTGTGTGTTCCCTGAAATTGGAAACATGATAAGCATATGGGAGACTTAAATGCCTTTTCCTTTCCAGAGAACTATGTCTATTCCCACAGGGTAGCATGCAAGGCCTCATGGTCTGTTTAAGAATATAAGTAAAGGTAGATCAATTCTGCTATAAAATATGCCTCATCTCAGAGTTCACTATTTTGCTTTGTAGGACAAAGCAAGGTGGAACTGCCTTATGACAGTGTTGGTTTTTCATAATTCTATTCACAGAGGTCTTACAGTGTATTTAACAAAACTGAACTTTAAAAAAATTAAACACTTTATAAAAGTTACAGAAAAGATTCAAAAAAATAAATAATAACTTGCCTAAGGAGGAAAAAAGGAAAGTAGCCAGTGGTTTAACTAAATAATATGTATGGATTACTTGACCAATATTTTATCCATTGTAATTAAATATCACCCTAAATGACCTATGTAGTTCAGATGCTACAATAAATTCACGCTGATTAGATGCTTTATTTTTAAAATGTCTATTTTTCTTTTGATAATGAATGGTACACATAACCAGAAAGCTACATAGGTGATTGCTTATGTAACAATAAGACAGAAAACAGCATAGTATGTTGGAAAATTCCATGCTTCCTACCAAAAGCTAAGGTCTCTCTCTCTCTCTTCTTCTTCTTCTTCTTCTTTTTTTTAATTCAAAACAACACAATGCATTCCCTTAAAATTCCGCAGATCAGAAGTCCAGTCAGGCGAGGCTGGTTTCTCCATACCAAGCTTCAGAAGGCTGAAATCAAGTAGAGTTCTTTGGGAAGCCCCATGAAACTGTCCATAACTTAATCCCTTGATTCTGAGAATATGCTACCTTACATAGCTAAGGACTCTTACAATATTTAGGATGGAACAGTTCCCCCAGTGTCTTCTGCCGAGGTCTTATAAGAACATATCATATTGCTGCTCTGAAATCTCTGTATGTCTCTTACCACTGCAATTCCAACTGCTAAGCCCTGACATTTAAAGCCTTGTATGAGAACATGGGAATAGTTTCAAATAGATTGATTTATAATTGAACTTTAAGATGATTATCATAAAGTATTGATTGAGAGACAGAAAAATCAAACTCCAAGGGTTTTTCCAGTCAAATTTCTTAAGTATATACTTCTTATTTATATGGAATATTTTAGGGCTTTGTAGGCCATTAAAATCATAGAACTTCTTTTTAAATTAATTAACTAATTAATTTGAAAGAGCAGCAGAGAGAGAAGGAGGGAAGAAGAGGAGTGAGGGAGGGAGAGAGAGAAAAAGAGAGACAGAGAGAGATCGTCTGTCCACCAGTTCACTCCCCAAAATGATGGCAATGGATGAGACTAGGCCAGGCCTAAGCCAAGAGCCAGGAACGCCATTTGAGTCTCCCACATGAGTAGCAAGGGATCAACAATCACTGCTTTTCTAGTTGAATTAGCAAGGAGACAGATCAGAAGCAGAGCCACTGGGACTGGAACTGTCACTCGGTCATGGGATGCCTGCTACACAAGCAGAGGCTTAACCTTCTGTGCCACAACACCAACTTGCAAAATCCTATAACTTCTTGACAGAACATCACCAAGAGCAAAACAGTATTTAGTCCATAGTGCCTTTCCAGGAAGTTTCTACAATAAGACACAGAAATTCAGGGTATTCTTAATCTTTTCCAAATTGCTAGAAGACCTAAGGGTCATTTTGTGGTTTAACAAAATGGTCAAGAATCCTAACTCTGAAGCCAGATTGCCAGGCTGTATGCCCTGGCTCTAGCAATTGCTCGTTGCATATTTTGGTCCAAGCTGCTTAAACTTTCAGTGCATCAGCAATGTTATAAATTAAATAAGCTGATAATTGCACTTACCACAAGAGTTGATAATGAGGATTAACTGAATTAGTACAGGTAATGCCCTTAGAACAAATGCTGATTTAGATGTACTAATATTTATTTTAATATTATCTATACAACAGAAATTTACAGGAAGAAACTAAGAATTAAAGCAGCATACAACTATTTATTTGACATGTAATTTAATTTGTTTTTGAATATTTTATTATATTTATTTATTTATTATATTATATATATAAATATATTATATATATTATATATAAATAAATAAATATATTATATTTATTTATTATTATTTATTATTTATATATTTATATTATATAATATTTAAAGGCAGGAAAACTCCCTGCTGTACTTTATTCATCGCTACCTAGTAGTAATTAACCTATTGATTATTACATAACATTTATTCTGCTCCTAATAGTTGAAAAGCAGAAAGTCATACACAATGTCAGAACAAAAACTTTTAACTTATTCATCATTACATTACTTTTCTTAATTTAGATGTAATAATCAAGAAAGCTATTCTTAAAAACTCATATGTTATTAAAAGTTTGCAATATGGTTACTGCCTTGCAGAGAAAACAGTTTAACATCAGGAGTCTTTGGCAGTAACTCTTATTGCCAGCAAGATACTTTTAGTTAAGGAGAAATCTTTTTGCCCATATGGTAATTTCCAGTACAAAGAAGACATTATGGAGTATTATGACAGTTAATCAATGCAGATGGTGTGCCACTCTCTTTGGAACTGGCTTAAAAATCATATTTTGTTTCTTTAGCTTCATGTCTTTTATTAAATCTAAAACAATCTAGATTAAGAAATACACCTATTTTCATAAATGTAGATTACTCCTCCTAATTTCAATGCAGTGTTTTATCACAACATAAAATGTTTTATTCTTAAGTAATTTGTTAAGAGCATTTGTATCATCTTAAATACAAAATGGAAAAGAAAGAAATAAGAGGGAAAAATGGAACCAAGTCAACTTACTGATTATATAGATTCCTAGATGTAAATAGCTCCAAGGATAAAATCATTAATTTCAAATTATTCATAGGACAAACAAGTATAAGTACAATGGCTGCAAGGGCCAGAACTTAGCAGATCTGAAGCCAAGAGCCAGGAGCTTCTTGCAGGTCTCTCAGTTGTGTGCAGCAGCCAAGGGGCCCAAGCCATCCTCTATGGCTTTTCCAGGCACATCAGCAGGGAGCTGGATTGGAAGTGGAGCAATGAGAACTTGAACTAGTGCCCATATGGGATGCCAGCCCTGCAGGCTAGGGCTTTAACCCATTGCGCCATGGCACCAGCCCCCAGAAGCTATTTTAAGAAACTAATATATTAAGAAGCCGTTTTAAAGAATTTATTAGTATGTTATTTTTAATTAGGAAAATAATCATTTGGATTATTTTACTCTACCCTCAGAGAAATCATCTTGTTCATTAAAGCCATATGAAACCTGAAAATTACAGTTGCATAGGATTTAAATGAACCTTTGAGATCCTTCAGAAATTCCTGAATATACTGACCTTAGTCATTTTAAATAACGAAACTTCTTACTCTGCAACCATTTTTTAGTTTAGGATTCAACATCTGGTCAGTAAAGTTAGATATAATACTTGGCATATAGTTAGTTATTCATCCATCAAGCTGCTATTGGATAGTGATTCAGTATTTGATATTAGATCCTATTCTCTTAAATTATTTTTAATAATGGAAAAAGAGAGAAGTCTTCTAAATTTATTCAGTGAAGCCAGTATTGCCTTGATACCAAAACCAGACAGGGACACAACAAAAAAGGAAGCTACAGGCCAATATCCACAAGGAACATAAATGCAAAAAATCCTCAAGAATACACCAGCAAATCAAATCTAACAGCACATTTAAAAGATCACTTTGTGGGACCAGTGCCGTGGCTCACTTGGTTAATCCTCTGCCTGCGGCACTGGCATCCCATATGGGCACCGGGTTCTAGTCCCAGTTGCTCCTCTTCCAGTCCAGCTCTCTGCTGTGGCCTGGGAAGCAGTGGAGGATGGCCCAGGTGCTTGGGCCCCTGCACCCACATGGGAGACCAGGAGGAAGCACCTGGCTCCTGGCTTTGGATCGGCGCAGCGTGCTGGCCATAGCAGCCATTTGAGGGGTGAACCAATGGAAGGAAAACCTTTCTCTCTCTCTCACTGTCTAACTCTATCTGTCAAATTTAAAAAAAAAAAAAAAAAAAAAGATCACTTGGCATGATAAGTGGATTCATCCAGGGATTCAAGGAGGGTTCAACATAGCAATCAATAAACATGCACCACATCAATAAAATGAGTAACAAAAATCATATGGTCACCTCATTAGATTTTGAAAGGCATTTGAAAAAGTTCAACATCCTTCATGATAAAAGTTTGACCAATGAAATTCAGAACAAACATACCTCAACATAATAAAAATAATATATAACAATCTAATAGCTAATATCATTTTGAACAAGAAAAGCTGAATTTGTCTATGATTTGGAAGAAGACAAGGACATGCACTGTCACTAGTTTTAGTCAACATAGTACTAGAAGTCCTAGCTAGAGCAATTAACAAAGAGAAAGAAATAAAAGCTATCCTGATTCAGAAGAATTCAAACTGCCAGTGTTTGCAGATGCCATGACCTTTACATATATATGTATATATGTATATGTATATTGGTTTTGATTACATGTATGTGTAATAAGTTGTTGGAATTAATAAACAATTCAGCAAAGTAGAAGGATACAAAGTCAATATACAAAAATTAGTAGCATTGTTATACACCAATAATGAATCATCTAAAATATATCAGTAAAGCAATCTCATTTCCAATACCTATAAGAAATAATAAAATACTTGGGAATAAATGTAACAAAACAGGTGAAATATCTCTACAATGAAAGCAATAAACACTGATGAAAGACTTTGAAGAGGACACAAAGAAATGGAAAGATATTTCGTGTTCATGGATTGGAGGAGTCAACACAGATTCAATGAAATAATTATCAAAATCCATAGACCAGTGGAACAAAAGAGAAATGATAGAGGTAAACTCACACATCTGTGTCCAACTGAACTTTGATAAAGGTGCTGAGAACATGCATTGGAAAAGATAGTCTTTTTAAATAAATACTGCTGAGAAAATTGGATCTCCAAAAGAATGAAAATTGCATATTCAGAAGAATGAAACTCAATGCTTATCTCTCACAAAAATAAGCTTGAAATGGATTAAAGACCTAAATGTGATACTTGAAATTTTGAGACTATTAGAAGAAAACGTGGGGAAAACACTTTAAGACATTGTGATGAGCAAAGATTTTCTGGATCAGACCCTAAAAGCAATGGAAATACAAGTAGACAAATAGGATTTCATCAGATTGAAGAGCTTTTACACAACAAAAGAAAACAACCAACAGAGCAAAAAGACAACCCACAGAATGAGAGAAAATATTTGCAAAGTATACATCTGACAAAGAGTTAATATCCAGAATATAAAAAACTCAATAGCAAAGAAAAAAATAATTTAAAAAAATGGACAGTCAATTTAATCAGATATTTCTCAAAGGAAGACATACAAATGGCCAACAGGTACATGAAAATATGTGCAGAATCATTAATTATCATAGAATGCAAACCAAAAACATAGTCAGATATTACATCACTCCAGTAAGATCAGCTATGATCAAAAAGAGAAAAGATAACAAGTGTTGGTGAGAATGAGGGAAAAAAGGCATGCTTACACATTGTTAGTGGGAACATGAATTAGTAGAGCTGTTGTTTAAACAGTGTACAGGTTCCCCAAAAACCTTATTAGACCTACCATATAATTGAAAATCCCACTCCTTGGTATACAGCCAAGGAAAATCAAATCCATCTGTCAGACTTCTGCACCCCTATGTTTACTGAAGCTCTACATACAGTATTCAAAAAGTGGAAACAATCTATATCCACCCACCAATATATAGTTAAAGCAAATATGGTACATATTTGCAATAGAATATTACTCATCCATAAAAAGGATGAAATCTTGTCATTTGCAACAATATGGAAGGAACTAGAGAGGTCATCATGTTAAGTGAAATAAGCCAAAAACGTAAAGACAAACAAATATCACATGACCTCCCTCATATGTGGAGTTCAAGAAAAATAAGTGATATCACAGAAGTTAATAATATAATTGTGGTCACCAATGGATGGGAAGGGAAGTGAGAACAGTGATTGGGAAAGGTTGATTGATGGTACTACATTAGAGCTAGATAGATGGAAGAAGGTCTGGGTTTCTACTGTGTATTTGTTCAAAAAAACTTTAAGTTAGGTTTTCTGATGTCTTTGCTATAAAGAAAATGGTAAATGCTTGAAAGGATAAATATATTCACCTGGTTGGGCAGTACACAATGTATATGTATAATGAAACTTCACATAATACTCCATAAATATGTACAATTTTGATATGTCCGTTAAATTTCTTTAAATAAATAAAAGTCCATGTAGGTCTGTACCTTCATTAAAAGTTTGTGAAGGAATTTGATTGCCAAGCAGTTTAGAATTTAATCCTGCAGGAAACAATGCTTTAAGTAACAGTCCTAAAACAGGGTTTTGAGGCATTAGTCCTTTTCAGCAATTGACTATTGAATTATATCTATTGCCTTTTCCACTACACAGACATGAGAGCACGGATTTTGTATCGGTTAACGATGTGTCTCCAACTCTCAGAAGAGTTATTTGATTCATGTTGGGCATTTTTTTTCAAAAATTATATGATGTATCACTAAATATTCAAATATAATGTTGATACAAGGATCAGCTGACAATATGGACAAAAATAGAAACAAGGAAAATGATAAAGTATTTTGTAATTGGTCTAGCAAGTGAAAATAAAGGCAGAATGCAGGCCATGACAATGAATTTTGTATAGCATTAACATAATATCCGATAAACAAATATTTGATAAAATGAGTTTAGGATTACAATGGGTTATCAGACCCTGGTAACTAGAAGGGTGGTGATTTTTTTTTTTTTTACAGGCAGAGTGGACAGTGAGAGAGAGAGAGAGAGAGACAGAGAGAAAGGTCTTCCTTTTCTGTTGGTTCATCCCCCAGTGGCCGCTGCAGCCGGCGCACCGTGCTGATCCGAAGCCAGGAGCCAGGTGCTTCTCCTGGTCTCCCATCCAGGCGCAGGGCCCAAGCACTTGGGCCACAGCAGAGAGCTGGACTGGAAGAGGAGCAACCGGGACAGAATCCGGCACCCCGACTGGGACTAGAACCCGGGCTGCCGGGGCCACAGACGGAGGATTACCCTGTTGAGCCACGGCGCCGGCCGGGGTGGTGATGTTTTAATTAAGAAAGAATTAGAACAGGAAGAGAAAGTGCCAGAGAAGTGTTAAAAGTTCAGATTCAAACTTGCTGAGAATGAAATATGTTTAGGATATGATCTGAAAATAACAAGACAATAATATAAGAGAAAATAATTTTCCAGCTTTAATACTTATCATGTGAATAGAAACAATGATATATTATATTAACTGTGTTCAAATTTATGTTATCCATATCTTTTGAATGCCTTAGAGGGACAAGAAAATTATTTCGTTTATTATCAATTTCATTTGAGACTATAATTGTAATTCACTATCTCCACAGCAGAAACAAAGGAGGTAGAAATAGATTAAATTACTGGCTCTGAGTCTTGAATTCCATCTAGTGAGAAAAATACAGGCACTCTAACTGCCAATCCAGGTTATCACCACAATTTTTATTATCAGGTAGACAAAACATAGATGTGATAGAATGTTAAATAAACTAGAATGATTTAAATCTGTAATAGAGTTTTGAGGTTCTTGAGATTCATTTTGATTCTTGATTTACTGACTGCACATTAGAAATTGCAAAACTGACAAAACTACTACACCCAGCAAAAGTTCATTACTTATATGAAAATGCTAAATCTCTGTAATTCCCTTCTTTGAAAAAGGTTCTCTGAGGCAAAGAAAAAAAAAAAAAAGAAAGAAAAACTGTTTTGTGAGATAAATATTGTTTTGTAAAGTTTCTGTGAGATACTTAAAGAATGCCTTTCTTTTTATTTCTTCAATAGCAGCATAAATATAGTCTTCTGATCATATGGTGCCTCCACACTACATTTAGCAAAATCATCATTAGTATTGGGAAGTGTTTCAAAAGTAGATATGACCCAGTAATTGCTAAAAATCCCAATGAAAGAAGATAATTATTCTTCTCTATAACATAAAAGAATGATAAGGAATTTCATGATTCATTGTCTGAAATATAAATAAGTGACTTATTTGAGAATGTTGATTCTAATATAGTTTAAAATATCCATAAGCATTTCTGGGCTACTTATGAAGAAAATTCACCTTATGCAACTTGTAGAATTATCTTTAAAGATCTCTGAAAACAAAACCACTAAGACTTCTAAAAAGACCTGAGATTCTGAGAATTCACTAACATTCAAGGATCCTGGAATAGATCCACAGATGTTAGTACAATGCAAATACTAAGGTGATTCTGTAGGCATGTGCAATGACTGATTACAATTGCACAAAAGGAAACGAGCTGCAATATTTTTAAAAATTAGAAAGAGAATAAATTTTCCAAATATACTTTACCAGAGCAATAATGAAATATGAAATTTTTATATAATGCAAAATAAAGCAGAAAAAGCAGTTCTACCAACAGACTTCTCTCGCCTAAAACATATCTAAAGAAACAGCATTGTGACTTACTTGGTGAAGTCACCGCCTGCATCATGGTTTCCATGGCGGGTTGGAGTCCTGGCTACTCCACGTTTGACCCAGCTCCCTGCCAATGTGCCTGGGAAAGCAGCAGGAAATGGTTCAAATGTTTGAGTCCCTGCCACCCATGTGGGAGACCAGGATGGAGCTCCCAGCTTTGGTCCAGCCAGGCTTTGTATTGTCCCAACTCTGGCCATTGCAGCCATTTGGGGCGTAAACCAGTGGATAGAAGATTCTCTCCCTTTCTCTCTCTCTCTCACTCCCTCTCTCTCACCCTCTCTGTAACTCTGCCTTTCAAATAAAATAAATCTTAAATTAGAAAAAGCATGCCATCTAAATTTTCATTTATATTTATCTAAATTATACATATCTGTCTTCTTTCTTATACAGTGTAGTATTGGAATATAAAGTTGCTCATAATCTTCACAGTATTACTAACTTCCCTATAGAAAACCACTAAGGAACCAAATTACAGGCTAGGTACTAGCAGTAGTCTAAAAAACAACCAAGTTGAATTAACAGCTGCTCTCAGTTAATGCAGCTGCTCAAAATATGAAAGATGAAATCAAATGAGAAATTTCAAACTCACAATATAGGGGAGCCTTCATTTTATTCTTTTATTAGTCTTAATGAGAAAGCTAAAACTCATCACTGATGATTTTTTAAGACTGCCTAAAGTATCTCCCAATGAGTTAGACTGTGAACAGAAGTAATTTTAAAGTACTTTGTATTCACATAGGTTAGGATCTTACTGAGAAATACTTCAGTGTTACGGTTCTCAAAATTTAGAAACTGATAACTTGTTTTTATGAAGCACTGATTTTTTGAAGAACTGATAACTTGTTTTTATGCTTAGTTCTATGGGAAGTGACCTTGAGACACCCAGTGAAGGGGATACAAAGCATCTACAGGAGGAAAAGAAAGAAAAGCAACCTAAAATAAAACCAGACACATGAGTTCATACCACATACCACAGATAGGATAGGAATGAAGCTGTCAAGCATATCACTTGTAGGAGACTTTCAAGGAAAAGGTGCAGTGTGAAAACTGGGATGGAGGGGCATGGACAGTGGGATTAGTGAGAGAAGCAAATTAGCACATAATTCCAGCAGGTGATTACACAGAGTAAAGGCAGAAGGAGTCAGTACTGAACAAGTGGAAGCCGTAATGACAGCTGGTGGAGCAGTAGATGGTCAGGCCAATTAGGAAAGATGAGGCCCACCATTGAAGAGATCGCTAACAGAAGGAGACTTAGAGCTTTCATTGATAAATACTGGTTTAGAGCTGCCTGTAGCATAAAGGTTAAGATTCAAAGCTCTGACACGGACTACCTTAAATAGTGCCACTATGGCTATTTGAATTTGGACAAGTAATTTAATTTTCTATTCTTAATTTTCTTATGTGTATAAAACAATAGTGTATGTAGCCATACAAATGAAATTCTTGGGAGCTATTTTCATTCTGGTAAGTGCAGCATTCTTAGGAGGAGGATAAATGTTAAAGAAACAAAATGAAAGCTTTCAAATGTTCTTTATCAATATATTGGTCAAGACAGATTAAAAGCTGTGAAGCTGCCAGTAGGAGAATTCAGGCAACAATCATTGTAGGAACTAAACATTTGCTCTTTAACATCCACAATCCATTCTCCTTCAAACTGGAATGTTTATATAAGAACCTTTATATTTAGATACAAAAAGAACCTTCTATTTTCCCACCTTGCTTCATAACTGTTTGCATCAGTTTTATCTCCAAACTCAGTGAAACCAATGACATGAAAGGTTTCATGATCTATTTCCAGGTTAAAACCTGGATCTTCTAGATCAATGTCCACAAGAGTTCTGACAGTTCATTTGACCTCAATAATTGCTGATAAAGTTCTTCATATTTGGATAAAATTAATGACTTGGAGTGACCTAGAATATAAGTTAATATTCACTGCAAATGGGAAGCTTCTCTGGGTTCTAATTCTATGCATAAGAAATTAGGCACTTTATTACTACACTTAACCTTTGGCACATCATTCTTTAAAATACAGATTCAACTATAAAGTCTAGCATTTTGCATACATTGTACTAATTTGTGATGGTCACTCTTTCTAAGCTGCAAGGCTTTGAGTTCATAAAAGGGATGTGAATTACAATGAGATCTAATATTTTGGTCACTGATATACACAGATTCTTTCAAAATCTTTTTTGTGTTCATAAGGGAAAACAGCACATAGCACACACTAAATTGCTAAAAATTCCAATGAGAAACAAGAAATATAGAAGTAAAAAGTAAATATGCCATTACAGGCTTATTTGAGATAAATATTATTTTCCCTTCCTCTGAAATGAGTTTATCTTTTAAAATTGGGCAAGTGAGCAGAACAAATGCATTATCTTTCTTGAAACAAATCGAAGTTATTTATGTCAAATATACTACCTAATAGAGGTATATTGGAACTGTAACTATAGATGTAGTAAAAAAAAAAAGTAAATGTTCAGTTTCTGAACCCAGCTACTGCACTCGACTAAAATATAATAGTTACTTATTTTTCATGTAGTGCCATCATTGCTCTGTTGATCAAATCTATGTTCAAGAAGAGATGATTGAGAACTATTACAAATCCTACCAACTTTGTAGGATCATCAATCTATTTAAATTTCTTCAGTTAAAAGTCCTTAAAAAAGACCATGACTGATGGTTTACAATTTCTTAAGGAGAATTTATGAATTTCTCCTTTTTGCTTTGCCTTAGGAATATTTTAGAAGTGCCCACTCTAACCTAAGTCAGCCAGAATTGCTGCACTGCCTTGTATGTTGTAGTACAACTGCAAAAGCATCAAAAGTAACTGCTTAACCCCTGACTTTAGCTTGTTAATTGTCTTTGAAGGAATAGTCAGAGGACAAAAAGAACACAATCTGAACAAGTGATTCCAGGACCAAGGAAACTAAATGCTTCATTCATTTGTAATTCTTTTGTAATTCATATTAGAAGTCCTTTTTATGAACTAAAAAGAAAATAATGCTATAAAGAAAGATGCATATATATAATACAAGTCCTACTGTAGAACCAGGCTGGAAAATGATGTTCCTAATAATAAAATAGAAATAATTTAGCTGCCACAGCTGGAAATCTCTTACTGCAACACATATTTTGGTAATTACTCTAATCCTCGTGTGCTCTTGCTCTTTTGCAGGCAGACCAGTAATGATTGTGGTGGAATACATGGAGAATGGATCCCTAGACTCCTTTTTGAGGGTGAGGTATTCTTTTCTGATGGCATTAAATAAGTTATTTAGAGTTCTAAATTTAAATCAGTTGTCATAAATTAATTTTTGCATAATGTTATTCATGGCTTTTCTGTGAAGAACAGCAGCATTTTCTCTGGGGTGCATTTCTCTGCTACTGTCACACATTAGAGTGTTACTAAGGGGGGAGGATGTACACTTAACAATATAATTGATTTCTCCTATAAATTCACATGCCATATTAATGTGTGTGTACATTCCAAGTGATATTATCATGAAGAAAAAGATAAAATGAAACTCTGTTGCCTCACGCAGCCATTCATTTTGCTTTATCACATTTAACTATTTAGTATCTTATTTTATGAGTGGTCTATAATGCTGAGCTCCTTAAATGGATATATATTTACCAACGATAACTCAAGTTCATTTCAGAAAACTGGTTCTGTCAACTTTGTCCTTCCTAAGTTCAATTGGCTGAATATTCAGAAAACAAAGAGAAAGAATAAAGCTTGTTCAGCAGAGATTTGTTTTAGAACACAAATTTTTCAAGCATGCTTTTTAAAGTGATCTACCCTTGCACATGTAGTACATATAATATATCGTTTGGTTTATATGGTAGTTCCAAATAACAAGGATTCGAAGGCACCAAGAAGTTATATTTCAAAGTATATTCAAAAGATGTTTAAGATTTAAAAAGCAATCACATGCTATGAAAATATTCACTGACAGTAGGGAAAAATCAAAACATAAAAAAAATCTCTAGAGCAAATGTAAGAGAAAGAGGGCAGATTGGTGCTGCCTCCCCAGGGTCGCCAAATGTAAGGAAAAGAACACAGAAAAGAGAAAGGAGACAGAAAACAAACTCGCAGCCAGACCAAATTTATCCAGAGAAAATAAATCCACAGAGGTGGGTGACCAACCGCTGGCGTGCACAGTGACTAAACACATGGCAGAAGGTCCGACCCCAAGGGCTGGGCTTTTTTATATTTTAGATGGGCTAGGGTGGGAGTGGGGGTAAGGGACAGCAGGCAGAGGTGAATTCCTCCATACAGGTGTTTCAAGTTTGGCCCACAGGGTTCAGAACCTGGGGAAGAATATGGGGGATGGGGTGAAGACAATAGGGCATGAGATCAGATCGGATTGAGACTTAGGGACTACAGATAAATTCTGATTTTATCTCTCTTCTGGGCAATGGGCTGAATGGCTGAGGCTTACGTCTTTGTTTCATCAGTAAATAAGTTCAACTGCAACAGAGGTCACATGTCTTCATGTCACTGTATTCTATAACAGATATCTATCTACAGGGACATAACCATTTTTCTTGCTTTCAAAGTGGCTGGACTTTTGCCAGTTGCCGTGTGTTGTATTATTTTTCTTCCTTATTTTCATGTGAAAATGGAACATTCTTTCATCACTTCATTTTTTGTCCCATTTTGTTTGGACAAGTTCTGTATGTATCTCACCTTTCTCTCTTGATCTTATTTTCCTTGATGTCATGACCTCCTCTTGATGTATTTACACTGTGACTGGACTTGATGTCCACATTCAAGACCAGAAGCTGAACTCAACAAACTCTTGAGGTTATTATAGAGCAATACTACTCACACAGTGCATCTCTCAACCAAATATGCTCTTTAAGATGAAATGAATTTCATAAGTGTTCGGGACATGAACTGTTTGTTCTTTTCTGCAGCCATTCTCAGAATATGTTGTTTTATAATTTGTATTCATTTCACCAGTAACTGTTCTAAATTATTTCATAATAACTTATGAGGACCACCTAAGGTACTTGAAATATATGTTGACTTACGCTCTTTCATTGTGTTTATTTGAAAACTCATTGTTATCAGACACATAACAAAATGATTCATTTTCTAATGATGCTTGGTATATGTTAGGTTTTTTTTCTTTTTTAATTTAATTAATTTAGTTATCAGCCATATCCTAGAGCAGAATACAATGACAATGTAACAGATACTCAATTTAAGTTGCTGCTGAGAATTGGATCAAATGACTGCCACAAGCAATTTAGATGAGAAATGTTAGCTTCAGATAGCTTCTTATTCTGCTGAATTACTAATCAACTAAAATACAAAATATAAAGAAATAATAATAAAGCATAATATTTACTTATAAACATTCTATGACATGTTTATAAGAGGTATTTAATAACAAATTTTAAACTATTATTTTTAGTTCTTATTATGTACCATCTTATTAAGACATTACCAGAGCAACTGGAAAGCAGTAAATGACCAACTCTTAGTGGCTGCCAAAACTACTAATCAGCTAATCAGCTAATCTTGGATTTGCTGCTTACTGGCTGTGTGATACTAAGCACATTCCAAATTTCTCTAAACCTCTGCTAACCCATCTGTAAAAGGAGAATATTAATAATATCTATGTCATACAATTGTAATAAGGGCTAATGGAGTTGATTAGTGTAAAGTTTATAGAATAATGTATAGCACATTATAAGTGGCAGAGTAGGGGTTAAAGCCTAAGTCTGTGATTCAAAGAGCCATTCTTTCATCTACTATAAATACTTTTTTATTAAATTGCTTACTACTTTCCCTTATAAATCCATCCTACCATATGGAATATGTCCCATCTGCACATAGGGTTTATATGAAAACAAATATCATAAGATTAAAATGCAAAAGAAAATGTGGTATGAATAGAAAAAATAATAGGGTTTCTTTTCCCATCTTACCCTCCTTTAATATTCTTACTCTCCTTTGTAATCATATCCCTACTCTCCCAGAAGCTCGAAGTGCTTTATAAACTTTATGTCAATAGCAGGCACTCAACTCCCCATGGCAAGCAGAAATAAAATATATAAATGTATATAGCCCATAAATTCTCAAAAGCGAAGTCATTTTTCAAACTACTGCTTTAGAATTTGATAATCGCAGCTTCTGTGAGCACAGAAAGTAGGAAGTGGCTAAATGCATTGCGTAGTAGGGGAGCCATCCATGGCTCATTAATAGCCTTCTATGCTTACTAGAAGCAGAAAAGATTTCCCTTTGGTCTGCCACACGATTTGAAAATCACTTCAATTTGCTATTTTATTATGAAGGAGTGGTAGCACAACTAAGTACAAGATTACTGTCTAGTGCCAATGCTGGTGGCTGGCTAGCAGTGATATTGTACTGGATTTATAAATCTCATGCTGTTTAGGGTTCTTAGATGCTCTTGAGATATATATTGGCAGGGAGGTTTGGGCAAATATGTAAGGAGGAGGGTGTATTTGTGTGCATGTACATGTACGTGTGTGCTCACGTGTAACAGAAGTGCATGAGTGTGGATATAATTGGATGTGCTTCTAATTGTAAAACAAAATGCATTATGACCTAGCAGTGAAAACGTAAGCCTGCCTGCCTGCCCAGAACATGGCATCATTGATGTACAGATTTTTCTAACCTTGCCAAATTAATACACCAGTGTGAATTCACTGTAGCCTTGACCATTCTCTCTACAACGATACATATGTGGATTTCATAAACACTTTGTGTGGCACATACCTAGAAACGGCCTGCTTCCATATCTTTTAAAAATATTTACTATTTTTATTTGAAAGGCAGAGTGACAACGAGAGAGGGAGTGAGGGTTTCCATGTGTCGCTTCACTCCTCAAATGACTGCAACAGCTGCAGCTCAGCCAGGCTGAAGTCAGGAATTAGGAACTTCATCTGGGTCTTTCATGTGGGTGGCAGGGAACGAAGCACTTGAGCCATCTACTGCCTTACCAAGTCCAATAACAGGGAGCTGGATTAGAATCTAAGGAGCTGAGACTCGAACCAGTGCCCCCATATGGGATGCTGATGTTGTAAAAGGGGGCTTAATCCCCTATGCTACCACAACCAGCCCCTGCTTCTAAACGTAGGACCTCTATTTTGCTAAAAATATTACCTAGAAAATAAAACAATTATAAAATATTTTAATAAGTAAAAATTATAAAACATCAAAATGCCAAATGTCAACAATAAAAAATTACTCCTTTGTTTTGTGACATTTGTTGAATGTGAATTTATCTTATCACAAAATTCAGTTGCACCAAAATATAATAACATTTGTTACAGTTCAACATGATGCACTATTTTCACGCACAGCCTCTTGCTTATATCTCAAATCCTTTGGCATGAGAGAAAAGATAATACCTACATTGTTTTCAAAACAGTCACATGAGCAAAGAAGAGGTATTGTCCATAAGACAACAAACCTAGGAGAAATTAATAAAGACCAAAAGTAAACAGGATTGTATTGAGTAATGAAACCATACCTCAAATATGCTCAAGGTTGCTAGTAAGAAGGTAAGTAGGGGGACAGAAGGGGTGATACCTGCAATGCTGGCATCCCATATGGGTGCCGGTTTGAGTCCTGGCTGCTCCTCTTCTGATCTCTGCTATAGTCTGGGATAGCAGAAGAAGATGACCCAAGTCCTTGGGCTCCTGCACCCATGTGGGAGACCCAGAAGAAGCTCCTGGCTCCTGCCTTCGGATTGGCCCAGTCAGGCCATTGCGGCCATTGGGGAGTGAACCAGAGGGTAGAAGACTCTCTCTCTCTCTGTCTCTGCCTCTGCCTCTCTGTAACTCTGGCTTTCAAGTAAAATAAATAAATCTGTTTTTAAATGGTGAGTGGGTCTATGTACTTTAATACAGATATGAAGAGGAACAGGATGATCTGGTTATTGGGAGGAAATGATGAGTTTAATTTTGATCATTTTCCAGTTGAGGTGTTTATGGAACATCCCATGAAGATGTCCAGACAGCGATTAGAAATATAAATCCGCAACTCAATGAAAAAATCCTGACTGTAGTTAAAGATCCAGGAGTTGATAGCACAAAGGTGGTTATTAAACTTGAGCCATGACTTTCCAAAATCTTTTAAAGAAAGAGAGATGAATAAGGTTGGAACTATGCCACACCAATGTGAGGGACAGCATGGCAGAGTTTCCAAAGGTGACTAACAATGAATGGTCAAAGAGGAACAGGGAGATCCAAATCCCAGAGAACAGAACATTTTAGGCAGCAGTGAATAAGCAATTTTATCCAATCAGCACAGAAATTCTGACTGAAAGGTGTCTTTGTGATTAGCCATGCACAATGTCACTTGTAATGGATTGGCCCCAGATAGAAGCCAGATTGCAAAAATGAGAATGAGTGATTGACAGGAATTAGAAGGCAGAGACATTTCCTTTGAGGAAAGCAGGTGAAATGTTACAGCAAGGTAAATCAGATATTAATAGACTGAGTAGAAAATTGTCTATTCTTCATTTTTATTGTGATAAAATATACATAAAATTTACCATCTTAACTACTTTAAGTGTACAGTTCAATATTAAATTCTTATCATTGGGCAACCATCACCACTAGACATCTTTTTATCTTGCACATCTGAACTTTGTTTTTCCATTAAACAAAATCTCCACATTCCACTCTTCTCCCAGCCCCTGGCAACAACCATTTTATTTTCTGTCTCTATGATTTTAACTATTCTAAGTACCTTACATAATTGGAATCTTAGTAAATTGATCTTTTTGTAATGAGCTGGTTTCACTTAGCAAAATGTCTTCAATGTTACTCCATGTAGAAGCAACTGTCAGGATCTCCTTCCTTAGGCAAGCATTGGTGCAGCAGTTAACAGACCACTTGGGATGCCCACATCCTATATAGGAGTGCCTGGGTTCAAGTCTCAGCTCCACTTCTGATTCAGCTTCCTGCTAATATGTACACTGGGAGGCAGCAGGTGTAAGTTCTTGGGTCTTTGCCACTACTCAGGTAGGAGACACAGATTGAGTTTCAGGTTTCTGGTTTTGGCATGGCCCAGGTAACTGTTGCTAGTTTCTGGGCGAGTGAACCACCAATGGATGAAAGATCTTTCTCTCTCAATGTGTGTGTGTGTGTCTGTGTGTGTGTTATTCTGCCTTTTAAATAAATAATAACTAAATCTTCTAAGTAATTTTAAAGAAAAATGAATCTGCTACTTTTTAAGGCTGAATAATACTCCGTGATGTGCATATGTCACTTTTTGCTTATGCATTCATTCATCAGTAGGCACTAGGTTGCTTTCATGTTGTAGCCATTGTACAGAATACTACCATGAGCAGAAGTAAACAAGTAAGTCTTCAGCACCCTGCTTTCTATTCGTTTGGGTATATATGCAGCATGTAAGTGATGGGTCATATTTTATTATATTTTTAACTTATTGGGAAATAGCCATATTATTTTCCACTGGCTATCTCATTTTACATTCCTACTAATACAGCATAAGAATTTCAGTTTCTATGCATTCTCATTGACATGTTTTGCTTGGTGTTTTTCTTTGTTTGTTATAGTAACAATCCTGATGGGTGTGAGGTCATGTCTCAGTGTTTGATCTGCATTTCAATCAGTAGTGATGTTCAGCGTTCTTTCATGTGCTTACAGATCTTGCAGATCTTCTTTGGAGAATTGTCTGTTCAATTCCTTTGCCCATTTTTAAATGAACTTGCTTAATTATTTTTTGAATTTCAGGATTTCTCTATATAGGCTATGTGTTAATCCCCTATCAGGTACATGACCTGAAAACATATTCTCTGTTTTTTCTGGGGGGAAGGTGGGGGTGTAGGGGTATCTTTTACTGTTTTCTCAGGCCATAGGAAAGAGCTAGATGAAAAAGTGGAGCAGCTGGGACTTGAACCGGCATGCATATGGGATGCCAGCATTGCAGGTAGCAGCTTTACCCAATACACCATGGCACCAGCCCTGAAAAGATTTTCTCCTATTCTATGAATGGTCCTTCTCCTCTGCTTGTGGTGTTTTTTGATGCACACAGTCTTATATTTTCATGACATCCAGTGTTGTTTTCTCTGCCTTTAGTGTCATATCTGTGGTATTATGATACATGTATATTTTTGGTTTTAATTTACAATTCCTGACTCATAAGTGTCTTCTAAAGGCAAGCTACAGAAACTAGAATTTCTCTTCCCAAAGGTGGATCATAGAAACTAATCTTCGCTAACTATCACTGACTACCTTGTCTGATAGTCGATTATAGGACTCTTTTCATTTTAGGAGCCACGCCCTATAGGAATAAGGCCCACAGGGGCCAAGAAGAATCTGAGCAGGTGGGCCGTGCTGGGTTTTCCGCTCCGTCTAGTGGCAACCACGCATTTGTAAGGAAGCCAGGGTTTGGAAGAGCTTCCAGACAGCTTAGCACATGGATATTCCTGGAGGGTAGCACACCCAGAAACACATGGAAGCTCCAGGCCTCTCTCCCTTACCTCACATTTCTGTATCTGCGCCCTTTTTAACATCATTTGTAATAAACAGGTAAAATTGTTTCCTAGCATTCATGAGCTGCTCAAACAAATTAACCTAGCTCAAGAAGGGGGTCATGGGGTCCCACTTTTTAGCAGGTTGATCAGAAGCATAAGCAAAACAAGCTGGGGCTTGCAGGTGTCCACTAAATAGGACATATTGGAAGTGTGGCACTCTGATATGGAATGCAAACATCCCAACTGGTGACTTAATCAGCTGAGCCACAGTGTGCACCCCTGTTTTACATATATGCACATATGCATGAATTTTATTATGTTGAAGTAGTGCTGTACTCTGTGGGATTTCAATTTGCTCAAATGCTTTTTCTGTCTCAGTTGGGATGGTGATGTGATGCCTTTTTCCTTCAACCTGTTAATGTGGTATATTAAAATGATCAATTTTCATATTTAAATCATCCTTGCATTCCATGAATAAATTCCATTTGGTCATGGTGCATAATCCACTTAATATGCCACTGAATTTGGTTTGCCAGTATTTTTTTTGGAGTTTTTTGTATCAATGTTTGTAGGGATATTGGTATATTATTTTCTTCTACTGTCTGGCTTTTAGTATCAAGGTAATGCTGGCTGGCTTCATAAAATGAATCAAAGGGTCTCTCTTCAGATTTTTAGAAAACCTGAGAAGTGCTGGTAGTTCATTAAGAGATTTATATAATGAAATCACTAGGTCCAGGACTTCCTTTTGCCAAGGGGTTTTTGGTTACTGATTAATTCTCCTTCTAGGAATATTCATATTTTCTATTTATGATGAATCAGTCTTGATAGGTTTTGTGTTTCTAGAAATATTTCTATTTCATCTAGGTCATTCAGTTGTTAACTGCAATTATTGATGAAATTCTCATGTCTTTTTTATTTCTGTGGAATTAGTACAAATGTCCCTAATTTTACTTTGTATTTTAATAATTTGAAACTTCTCAGTTTTTTTCTTGGTTAATTTAGAGAATGTTTTGTCAATTCTGTCGATCTTTTCAAAGAACTAACTTAGTTTTATTCATATTCTCTGTTGTTTTTCTATTTTTCATTGCATTTAATTTGTTCTGAGTTGCTCTAATTTGTATTATTTTCTCCTTTTACTAGCTTTGAATTTACTTTGTTCTGTTTTTTTTTTTCACTGTGTTGGGAAGTTATGTTGTTGATCTGAAATCTTTTTTTCCTTTTTAACAAAAGCATTTATGCCTATAAAATTCCGGTTACCTTATTTTTGCTGGGACCCATAAATTATGATGTGCTGTATTTTCATGTTCATTTGTCTCCAAGTATTTCCTAATTTCCTTTGTGATTTTTATTTCATCCATTGTTTCTTTAAGAATACATGTTTATTCACAAATTTGTGGATTTTTCCAGTTTTTCCTTGTTATTGATTTCCAACTTCACCCATTGTGATCTGAGAAGATATTTTGTATGAGATCCATTTTTCAAAAATTTATTGATATTTAAATTTGTGGTCTGACATATGGTCTATCCTGGAAAATGGTCCACACGCAAGTGAGAAGCATTTATATTCTGCTGTTTTCTGGTAAACTGTGTGTGTCTATTATAGCTAGTTATTTTATTTTTCAATTAATTTATTTATTTGAAAGTCAAAGATAGAGAGAAGGAGAAACAGAGAGAGAGAGATCTTCCATCTTCTGATTTACTCCCCAGATGGCCGCAACAGCCAGCCAGGAGCCAAGAGCTTCTTCCAGGTCTCCCAAAAGTGTAGCAGGGGCCCAAGCACTTAGTCCATCTTCCACTGCTTTTCCCAGGCCATAAGCAGGGAGTTGGATCAGAAATGGAGCAGCGCAGACACAAACCAGCAGCTATACCATGATGCCAACCCCAGAGCTAGTTAGTTTATTGCTTTGCTTAAGTTCTCTATCTCTTTACTTATTTCTCTCTGGATGTTCTATCCAGTATTGAGAATGGGAGCTTGTCTTCTCCAACTAATGTTGTAGAACGTTCTGTGTCCCTTTGATTCTATCATTTTCCTTTTAATACTTTATGGCCTTTTATCAGTTGCTTAAATGTTGGTAGTAGCATTTTAAAATCAAGGACATTTTTACGATAGAAAGAAATTTAGATAATTTATACACTGAAGGAAAAGAGAAAGGGAGAATTAAAGAAAACAAAAGTTGATGAGGCAGAGGCAAAATAGCTCAGGAGATGGAAAGGCAGAAAATGGAGGACCCTTGTGGATGAATAGCTTCGGACTGGAGAAGCCCCCACATCTTCCAAGATTGCAAGGACTATGTGTTGTGAATCTCGGTAGGTTTATGAGAAAGAAGCACTAATTGAAGGAAATGATACCTGGTGCTGTTGCATGTCTACATATTGTAGGAGAAGAGTTCATATGGGAGATTTGGGTAAACATCCATTTGAGGTAAATGTCTGGAATAATTGCTAAAGCTAAAACACAAAGTAGATGATCATTTAAAAACTGGGCCAAAGGCCAGCACCATGGCTCAATAGGCTAATCCTCCGCCTGTGGCGCTGACACACTGGGTTCTAGTCCTGGTCGGGGCACTGGATTCTGTCCCGGTTGCCCCTCTTCCAGGACAGCCCTGTGCTATGGTCCGGGAGTGCAGTGGAGGATGGCCCAAGTCCTTGGGCCCTACACCCACACTGGAGACCAGGAGAAGCACCTGGCTCCTGGCTTCAAATCAGTGCGATGCGCCGGCCGCAACGCGCTGGCCTTGGCAGCCATTGGAGGGTGAACCAACAGCAAAAGGAAGACCTTTCTCTCTGTCTCTCTCTCTCTCACTGTCCACTCCGCCTGACAAAAAAAAAAAAAAAATGTGCCAAAAGGAGCAGATTCCATTTCAGGGACAGTTTTTTTGGGGTGCAAGCAAGGATGAGCAGTTCAAAATTTTTTTTTTTAATTTTTATGATTCGCAGTGTAGGTCATGTAAGAAAGGATCTTCTGATTTGTAGGCCCAATTTTTTTATATGAGTTACATGCATTCTTTACCCAAACATGCTACCTTTGACCCTAGGAAAAATAAAATAGTCACCTGGTTATGTGGAACATCCAGCTGGTACTGGCAAATGGTGTGCATACTTAACTTCTGTTTTATAGAGCAGGTTATCACAGTAAAACATGGATGCAAAAAATGGAATTGGAGATGGTAGTGAAAGAATATTTCAGGTAAGAAATAAGTGGACCCATGCTATGTAAAAAAGAAAACAAAAGACTGATCGGATAGTAATAAAGAGAAATGTTATGGGCTAGAAGTCTTTATGGGGTAGAAGAGGAAGTGCAGTAGTTCTCCCTGAGCCAGAGTTTTGCTTATGGTATCAGTTTCCCACAGAAAACTGCAGTTTGAAATATGAACTGGAAAATGCCAAAAGTCATCAATTCACATGTTTTGAACTGCACATCATCCTGAACAGTCGGGTGATATCTCACACTGACTGCCCTATCACATCCTACCCAAAACATGAATCTTCCTTTTGTCTAGCTTAGCCACATGGTATATGCTATCTGCATGTTAGTTGATGCTGCAGGGCATATGGTGAAGCCAAGCATAATGCACACGATGATCCCAAGTGCTCTCAAAACAAAATTATCTGCCTGTATTCTGGTAACATAATCACAAAGTGTGGGTGAAAACCATCTTCTTTGTGAAATAGTTCCACCAGTGCTTCATGCTACAAATAGAAAATACTTGCAATAGGAAGGGTTATTATATAAAGTCCCGGGAACACACCTGGCCTCCTGACTCTGCTGTGAATATGAAAATGTCAAAACTGTATTTTTACCTCCAACACAACCTCATTGCCTCAGTCCCATTGCCAGGGCATTATTAGGTTTACCAAAGCCACATACACCCACCTAGTATTGATCACGTTCTGTCATCGATCGATGCAGACATTAGTCCAAACATAATGCACTGCTGGAAATTGTGTACTGTTGCTGATGTAATAACATTTATCAAATCTGCAGGTGAATTAAAATAAAAAACATAAATGCTTACTAGATCTTGTGGAGTAAAGATATGAATGGTTTTAAAGGTTTTCTGGGATCAGTGGGGAAATTAGGAAATTCATTCATGCAGGAAGACAAATTGGTGCAGAAAGATTTGCCAACATGCTTGATGTCAAGAACTAGAACAAGAACTAGAAGAGGGGGCCAGCCTCTGCCTATGGTATTGGCAACCCATACGAGTGCCAAGTCATGTCCTGGCTGCTACTCTTCCAATCCAGCTCTCTGCTTATGCCCTAGGAAAGCAGTAGAAAATGATTCAAGTCCTTGGGCCCCTGTAATTGCATGGGAGACCTGAAAGAGACTCCTGACTCCTGGCTTCAGATGGCTCAGCTTCAGCTGCTGTGGCCATTTGGAGAATGAACCAGAAGATAGAAGAACTTTCCCTCTGTCTGTCCCTCTATCTGTAACTCTACCTCTCAAATAAATAAATAAACCATTAAAAAAAAAAGAAGAACTAGAAGAAGGGCCGGCACTGTGGTTCAGCAGGTTAAAGCCGTGGCCTGCAGCTCTGGCATCTCATATGGGCACTTGTTCGAGTCATGGATGGTCCACTTCCCATCTGGCTTTCTACTAATGTGCCTGAAAAAGCAGTGGAGGAGAGCCCAAGCACTTGGGCCCCTACACTTATGTGGGAGACCCAGAAGAGATTCCTGGCTTCCACCTGGCCCAATCCTGGCTGTTGTGGCCTTTTGGGGAGTGAACCAGTGGATAGAAGATTCTCTCTCTCTCTGTCTCTCTCTCTCTCTCTCTCTCTCTCTCTCTCTCTCTCTCTGTGTGTGTGTAACCCTTCCTTTCAAATGTATAAATAAATCTTTAAAAAAAACAGAAGAACATATAGTAGGCTATCAAGAAGTATTAACAAATGAGGAATTGGAAGAACTTGTTGAGTCAACTCGAGAGGAAGATGAAGAAGAAATTGAAGCAGAACCAGTGTGGATGGTACCCAAATTTGCCCCAAGTGTTTCAAACAGCACAGACAGTAAAGGACACAATTAAGAAATACAATCCTCAGATGAGATGCAGTATTAAAGTCACCCACATGAATGCTGAAGGATTACAGCCTCTGTAGCTACACTTTGATTAGTTTAAAAGAAACAACTTCCAATTGTGACATAATTCCAAAAGTTTACACACACTCACACACACACACACTCCAAAACAAAAAATCAACTAGCAAGGGTTCCCTGTCAATAGCCTTGTCTCCTTCTGATTTCCAATCACTGACATTGTGAAGACTTAATGACCCAGGATCAACCTGAAATGTGACACAATGCCTGTATCATTTACCTCACTTCATCCTATCACATGGGGATTATATCAAATTACATCATCACAAAAGTAAGAATTACTAGAGTATAATGTCATTTTTACTTTTATAATAGTATATTGTTATAATTGATCAATTTTATTGTTAATTTTTGTTGTTCATCTCTTACTGTATGTAAATTAAATGTTAACATATGTGTGTATGTATAAGTAAAAACACAATTTATGCAAAAGTCAGTACTGTCCTCAGTTTCAAGCATCTGCAACAGTTATAGAACATAGAGCCCACAAATAGGAGGCGGTACAATGATATCTCTGCTTATGAGGGTAAGAGATCTGAAAGAAAAGAAGCGTATAGCCTGAAAGTAAGATCCTGGCTGTGAGGTGACAGAGACACTTCATGCTAGTTTGTAAGAGATGCTTTAGTCAGGAATTTTATTAACTGGTTGTTACGCTGTCAGTAGCTTGAAATCAGCCATGATGGGAGTACTTACCACATAGAAGTGGATAAATGCTACAAATCTGCTTAATGTTTCTCCAGACAGCAGGTTTACCAACACAACACTAAACTGATATATATCTCTGAAGTGAGACTGTTTCAGGGTGAATATTTCCAGGTGTCCACCTGAAAGTCAGTAACTAAAGTAAAAAAAAAATGAAGATTAATATTTATAATTAACTAATGTGACACATTTATGTTTTTCTCTGAGTTAGGCATTATTCCAGTCCCATTTGTTAACTCATCCTCTGTTTACAACAACACCATGAAGTAATACTGTATCTCCATTTTGCTAGGAAGGAAACAGAGGCAAAGCAAGATAGGTAACTTGGCCAATGTCAAACATTGATCAATCATTCATTCATTTTTTTTACACAAATATCTATAAACAGACTACAGTAGACCAGTTACTGTCCCAGAGCTTTGAATATCCAAGAGGACAAAAACTTAAAATAAAAATGTAATGGGAAGAAAAATAAAGACCTCCGTAAAAGAGATGATACATCAGATGCTGTTACTGCTGTAGAGAAAAATAAAGCCTAAGAAGTGGAAGTGAACATGAGAACGGGTCTTAGAATTAAATTGGGTAGATAGGGAAGGGCTCACTGAAAACTGGCATTTGAGTGAAGATGGAAAGAAAGTGAGAGGAAGCAGTGGATACCAAGGGAAAATATTCCAAAGAGTAGCCTGATAGTGAGTGGCCATGCCCTGAGGTTGGAATATTCTATTACTATAGAACTGCAAATAATTCTTTATGCCTAGTGATCACATGCCATTTTCCTACAACAATGACAATTCATGCTGTTGTCTCTTCCGAGTTATTAAGCATGACCCTCTTACTCTGCTGTTAGGATAATAAAAATATATAGTCACCCAATCATTTTGGTTAGGGTGGAGTGTTTAAGGGAAAGGGATGTGGAAGAAGTCAGAGAGTTGATGGAGGCAAAAAGGGGTGCAGATTTTGAATGACAATGGTTTTTATCCTTGGCTACACATGAAAACCATTTAATTTGAAGACCCTTTAAGAATTGCAAGACCTAAGCTGTACCTCAGATCAATTAAATTAGTCTCTTGGGATGGGACACATGCTTCAATATTCCCCAGTTGAATCCAGTGTGCAGCCAAAGTTGGAAAATACCTGAACTATATTTAAAAAGATCATCGTGGTTGCTTTATTGAGAAGAAACTGTAGTGAGGCACAGATAGATGGAGGCAAAAAGAAGAGTTTTGCAATAATCCAGGAAGGAGATGATAATGACTTCCATAAACATATTTGAAGTGTAGTTGATAGGAAGTTGTAAATGCTGTGAAGTGTTTTGATAGTTGACCCAACAGGGTTTTCTGATGAGTTGGATAAAGTATGTAAAAGAAAGAGAAGATTCATGGAAAATTACAATCTATAAAGTTAGATCAATAACATACAATAATTGTTCCTAAAGGTAATTGTATTATAATATTAAGTATCTGATAGACATAAAACTCCTAGAAAAATATTTGATACATAGTGAGTTACCCATAATATCATCTATTATTATTATTATTATTATTATTACTAGAGCATATTTCAAAATATGTCAATAAGTATTTTAAAGTTGTTTTTCTATTGCTTCTTAGTCTGTTTATCCATATAGCTAAAAATAGTTTTGGTTTTCACTATTTAAAAAAACATAGATATTCCCCAGGAATATGAGTATTTAAATAATACATATAAGTTCATGTTAGCATTTCAAAAGCAATGTGAGTCATTTGAAGAGTTTCCTTGAACAAATACAAAGCAAATATTAATTTAAAAATTAAAAGACTCTTTTAAATATTTATGTACTCAAATTACAAATCTAGTAAAGATGGCATTTTACCTTATGCTACTTATTTATTAATAATGAGAACTGTATTATATTAGCACACTTTTCTTGTAAATTGTGTGTAGTGCTTACATTTGTGCTGAGGTATAAGAGTGAAATGAATCTATATCACATTCATTTTGTTTGACAGTGAAAAAATGTAAAATTGAATTTACTCACTATAATAGATGTTTTTATTTTATGAATGTTTCTGCATTTATTCTTATTTCTTTGAAAAGCAGAGAGAGAGAAAGAGATCTTCCATTCACCAATTCATTTCCCAAATGCCAGCAACAGCTGAGGCTGCCCATCTGGGACTCCCATGTGGGTGACAAGAACCCAAGTACCTATGCCATCATCTTTTTCTATTGCCTCCCAGGGCATTAGCAGGAAGTTGGATTAAAAACAAATGAGCCCCTGTGTGAACCAGTACTCTGATAGCAGGAGCTTAACACATGGTGCCATAACACACTCCCAAATAGCTGCTTAAAGCCGTTAAGAGTTACAGAAGAGTCTTCATTAAAAAGAAAAATATATGCAACTTCATGCAGCAGAAGAATGTTATCATTTACCATGAGTGTACCATCCTATTACTAAATACTGTTCTAAAAATAATGAGACATTAAGCATCCAACTATATGAAATTTCATGCACTTAGAATTAAGCACACAAATGGCTGAACTTTTATTTTTAAATTAGGAGTTAGAGCATCAGAATCCAATACCCTAAATTTATTTTTTAAGCCTTTTAATGCTGTATTGCTTAATGTCATTTGTATTACTGGTACCATGAAATTATGTTTTAAATTCTCCTGATTAATTCTCTTTTTAAGTATAAGACTTCACATTGATTCTTCCCATTGTTTTGTAATCTGTAATTATGTTGATAAATCTAGAATTTCCATGCATTCTCCAGTACTCCTCTGTTGTCATTCCTGTCTCCTTGTTTGGACCATCCAGAAGGTTTTGGATGTACAGAACTGAACATTCAACCCAAAACTTGTGTTTCCCAACCATACCTGGAAATCAAAATTACCTTCAGAGAGATATTTTTATAAGATATGCAGACACAAGCAGGGACCTTCTTCAAAACCTTCACTGGGGAATTCTGATACTCTTCAAGTGATGCTTCATCAAGATGATAGCATGTGAGACATGTTGCCCAAAATGCCAGCCAAAACATCTTTACATTTTTTCTTAGCTTTGTGTAAATGCAGCAAACCAGTAGCAAATGTAGAATACCATCACAGAAACCTGAGCAAAAGTTATTAAAAAAATAATAAAGCAAATTTAGTAGTAAGCTTGGTAAGCTAAAGCTATGTTATATTCAGTTCAGTTTGGGCTCTTAAAATGTAATTCTAAAATTCATGTACCATGTTTCACAAATCCCTATGTATTCCTTTTCTTCCTAGATTTTTAGGTATATGAAAAATGATATTTTAAGCTTCTTTTTGATTGAAATTTCTGATTCCATTCTTGATGGCTTCTCCCATCTATTTCTAAAAATACAACTCTGCCTCACTTAAATTCAAAATCCATGATAACTATGAGAGAAAGTCTTTTAAAGATTTAACAAGTATTCTTTGGGAAATTGTAATAAGATTTTCCACTAGGGAAACCACTGAACCAAGATGATTTTCAATAAAAAGATATACTGACATTATTCAATAGTTATTTTAAAACAAGAGTGTCTTGGTACTTTTGAATAAATAAATAACCCTAACCATTTCTTTTTCAAATTCAAGAACATTTTAAAAAACCACAGTGAAATCAACTTTCCGATTTAGAAACATAAAAACTGAATTTTAACTTTAAACTTAAGTTGTATGTGAAATCCTCCAAGGACTGTTTTCTACAGTCATTTGTAAATCGTCTGTTCAGAACTCAATATGCATTTTCCCATAAATATTTCTTTTTATGATATTATTTAAATCCCTAGGCAGACCCATAAAAACTTTTTAAATACAGCTTACAGCTAAAGGATGTAACTTCCAATAGGGAAGAGGACCGGGAATTTCCTTCAAAAAATGAAAAAGTGTGTTTTCCTCCCTTCTACATGACTTGCCCGAGGCAAAAAAAAAAAATTTAAGGCCACTTTTCTAGCTTATCTACTTCTTTCTTCATGTTTTCAATCCAGACTCTGAAATATCCAACTCTTACTGTTATACCTGTGAATCCCACATGGTAGTAACATATATTCCTCATCTTCCTTGCCTCGAGGCCAGGCTTTTTTCCACTGCAGGAAAATCACCTGTAACTTGGACTCTCACCCCACTGTAATCATTTTTACTAATATTTATTCATTTTCTTCCCAATTATTTGAAAAGCAGAGAGACAAAGAGAGAGAGACAGAACAACTGTCAGCTAGTTCACTCCCCGAAGTGCCCACACACACACACACACACACAGGACAGGGTAAAGATAAAGCCAAGAGCCTGGGATTCAATCAAGGTTTCCCACGTGGGTGATAGGGACCCAAATCCTTGAGCCATCACCACTGCATACCAGTGTACTCATTAACAGGAAGCTGGACTTTGAAAAGTAGCCTGGATTTGAATTCCATCACTCCCTAGCTGAGTCTTAACCATGGAAACAAACATCCACCCTTACTCTACTTGGCTCTAATCCTCCCTTTCTCTTATTGGCTTAGCCCTAGTTGGATATTAAATTAGATTACATCATACAAATAGTGACTCATGAATTCTATTCAAATTCCTCTAGATGAGTTTGTATCCTGTATATGCATTTCTGACCCAAATAGATTTTTTTTATTTTTTTAAAGATTTATTTATTATTTGAAAGGCAAAGTTACAGAGAGGCAGAGGCAGAGAGAGAAAGAGAGGTCTTCTATCCACAGGTTCACTCCCCAAGTGGCCACAATGACCCAATTTGAAGCCAGAAGCCAGGAGCTTCTTCTGGGTCTCCCATGTGGGTGCAGGGGCCCAAGAACTTGGGCCATCTTCTACTGCTTTCCCAGGCCATAGCAGAGAGCTGGATCAGAAGTGGAGCAGCTGGGACTCAAACTGGCGATCACGCGGAATGCCAGCACTGCTGATGGCGGCTTTCCCCACTATGCTACAGCGCTGGCCCCCCAAATGGAATTTTAATTGTGGAATTTCAGGTTACAAAGCAAAAGGAAATGAAACATATAGACAGTGCAGATGGGGATATCTTTGGACAAAGGGACAATCAGTAACCTGGAGGTCAACTCCTCTGTTGTATGGTTCTTTATTGATGCTCATCTTCTGTCTCTTATGAATCCATTGCATTTCTGGCAACATCTTTCCTCAGAATGACCTCTAGCAATACAGAAGGAGGGATCAAGAGAGTAAGAGTCTTCTGTATGTATGCCTCAGTCTTTTTGTAAACCATTTAGTAAGGTGCATTTCCTGTAGAGCCATTTTATAGCTCAAGTTAGAGGCTTGCTAGTAATAATTTTGTAAGACATCAGGTAAGCCTTCTATTTTTGTCATTCTTCTTTGAATGACCAGTGCTATTTCATGCAACTTAAGGTTAGTGAACCAAAAAAGTCTTTTGACATACATGTGAACCAAACTTTGATTGTTTCCCTTTAGAATTTAAACTGCCATAAGCAATCTTTGAAAGTGGGTTTATTTGTTACAAGTAACCAAGGCACCGCTTTGTGAACTGGATCCTCTGTACATATTAGTGAAATGAGTGATATGCACTTTTTATTAATTCTACTCAAGAAGCGCAACTTACCATGTACTGAGTGTCATATTGTTTATCATTCATAGTCAATGTTTTTAGGACGCTGACTAGAATTACATGCTGTATGTAGAGTGTTGCGCATTTTTCAGCAATGAAGTTAGAACACAATGATTTACTCTGTAAGTCACAGATCTTTAAAAGTCCCTATGGCTATTTGGTTGTTGTACTTGACATGACCATGATTCTCCAGTGGAGATCTAGAATGGAACATAGTAAAAAAATAGATGAAAGGCACTTAGTCTCCTTTTCCTCATGCTGCAGCAAAAATGTAAGAATCTGGTAGCCATAAACAAAGAGTGTGGCACTCAAAAGTGGAAATGACTGCAAGTGTAGCAAGATCCTGATACATCCTACTTATTCATGATCTGCTCAGAGAAATCTCCTATAATAAATTTTTCCATTTAAAAAATCAAGAAAATGCCTTACAACTTACAAAAAGTTTAAAGAGTTCCACCATTTTTGAAAGAAACATAAGTAAATTTGTGTCAGTTCTAGCCAGCAAATAACTCTTTAGTATCTACTATGTCCCAGGAAGATTACTAGATCCTGGGATTACAAGGATGAACAAAACAATATATGCTCACTGCCACAGATGACATCATTTTCAAATCCGTGGAAGACAAATACACATACAAAATGGTTTTAGCTAATGCTGGCATAGACAGCACTTTAAATGCAATAAAAAAAAAAAAAATACTTGGTCCAACTTATTCCTCCACTTTCCTGACAAGTCCTCTCTTCCTTCTAGTCAGTCATGGGTCTTGCTGGCTCTATCTCTAAAATACACTGTAGATGGGGTTCAAGTCACCAATATCACTCTCCTGAATTACTCTACTGGCTTCCAAATTGCTTCCATTCTCTAAGCTCAAATATATCATTAAACTATAAGTCTTCTGTAGATTTCAGTCTCTTTGTAGTGGGCCCACCTGATTTTGCACCTACCTGCATTGCCACTAGTCCCCTTAACTCTCTGTCACTCAACAAGCTCCTGAGGGCCTTAGCCTTTACTGCTCATGCATACCAAATGCATCCATAACTTAAGCCACTTATGTATGTTCGGAACTATTTACTATTCATAGCACTCTATTTTATTTATATTATAGTTCATCATTATTTAACATTATCTCATTCTTTTTTTAACCTATTTATTCTGTCTCCCTGCCTTCAATTAAATGTAGATCCCCCCTGCCTCCAATTAAATGTAGGTACAACTAGAGCAGGCATCTTTCTCTTTTGCTTCCCAAGTTGATCCTTAACATCTTTGACAATAACAGGCCCATAGTAGATACTCAATTAGTGGCATTTGAAAGAATGAATGTGGAGATCTACAAGGGCCTCTTAGAAGAGGTGATATGTGTCAATGAAAAAAACAGGTGAAAACTAGAAAGATACTCCAGGGATAGTGAACTGTCTAAATAAAAAAAAATCATATGCTGTAAGTGAATTGTGCATAAAATTTTTGAAATAAAATAAGAATGTGAGATTAAACTAAAGATATAAACAAAGATCAGGTCTTTGTATTCATGCTGAAGACACTGGATTTTATTTTGTCATCAAAAATCATTAAAGGATTTTATATGAGTGGCAGGAAGAGATTTTATGTTTTCATAGGATATAAACATACTTTTTAAAAACAACTTTTTAGAAAATAATGTGATGGCTTCAGGACATCATGGCACTCACCTTACACTTGTCTTGAGCTCAGCTTAAGATGAATGGATGCTGAGAGGCTTCAGTGTGAGTACAACCCATGAGCCAGGGCCTTGGAAACCATTGGGACAAGTTTGCATTAGTGCAGAGATGATGTGACAGGTCAGTGACTGCTCTGATCTGGTGGATGCTGTGCTAGAGGGCCTGATGGAGCTCTGCAGCTCTCAGGAATAGCAGACCTTATTATGTATGGCTTTCAGAAACCCCTTCCAGTCGGGCTTGGCTTCCTGTCACGTAGAGGGTAAACTCTGTTTCTCAGCAGTCAGGTTGAGAGAGTGAAGGAAGAGAAGGATGAAGACAAACTGAATTCCAGCTACTAAGCTCGGGGATGCAGTGTGTAAATATGCCACATTCACTCTTTTTCATTTGAATCTGCCTTCCTAGGAAGAAACCATATGTCATAAAAAAAATCATAGTTTCTTTTTGATTAATCTCCAGTAGGAAGCCCAAAGATATTAAATCTTGGTGCTCTCACATTTTTCTTTTCCCCTCATAAACAATTCAATTCAATTTGAATTAATATTTATCGAGCGTTGACACAATGCGTGGCAGTACAGTGGATGCTGTAATAGAACTGCTACATAAAAGGGATGAAACCCATGTCCTACCTTAAGAAAACATTCTATTTTATTCAAGACAATAGGAATAATATAGCAAGAGCAACCACTGCACTACAAAATAATATCAAAGGTTATTTAATTCAGTCAGCATGCATTATTAACCATCTTCCATATTCAAGGGAAACAGTATATCCTAAACAAAACTAGAGGAGGATATGTTAGTAAAGACTAGAAAAAGTAATATAGATTTTGTTCGAAGCAGTAAGTTGGATCATTTGTAGAGAAATGCATTTGTGCCGTACCTCATGTATGAATAAATGGGCCTATTTTTTTTCAGCCAGACATAGACAAATGGATCCTCATTTGTTAGAGTTGTTATTTGTTTATTTTGGTTTAATGGCCCTAGAGGTCTTTTAGAACTTGTTTTATTGGGCCAAATTTTATTGCCCAAACCAGCCATACTGAGATAAATCTTGGGCCAGCTTGTTTTCAAAAATATGCTGATAGATAATAATATAGACACTGCAATTAGATTACAAGGGTTCAAATCCTAAATCCACCACTTACAAGATTATTAAATTTCTTTGTCCTTCAATTTGACCATCTACATGATGAAGACAATAACTGCACATTGGATTAAACTGAGACAATACCTGTAAAGAGGTTAGACTGTGGTGGCTGTGTGGTATTTAATGAATGTTAACTTTTTTTGCCGCAGAATGAGATGGCAGCAACTAAGGTATGCATTCCCAAAGACTTGAAAGAGCTTCTCTTTCATCAAACCCACATTTTATAAATAAAAGATAGGGAAATAGATACATAGATATATAGATAAACAGTTTTGGATTGGGGTTCCTGTGAAACATGTTATGGCCGTCACTGCGGCTCACTTGGCTAATCCCCCACCTGCAGCGCCGGCACCTCAGTTCTAGTCCTGGTTGGGGTGCCGAATTCTGTCCCGGTTGCTCCTCTTCCAGTCCAGCTCTCTGCTGTGGCCCAGGAAGGCAGTGGAGGATGGCCCAAGTGCTTGCCCTGCACCCGCATGAGAGACCAGGAGGAAGCAGCTGGCTCCTGGCTTTGGATCGGCGCAGTGCACCGGCCATAGTGGCCATTTAGGGGGTGAACCAACGGAAGGAAGACCTTTCTCTCTCTGTGTCTCTCTCACTAACTCTGCCTATCAAAAAAAGAAGAAGAAGAAGGAGGAGGAGGAGGAGGAGGAGGAGGAGGAGAAAAGAAACATGTTATAACAAAGATTTGCATGCAGGAACTCTATTGGAGAGATGTGAGGATCTACTCCTTTATTCCTAATGCTTCTAGACTTTTGGAGGTTGGTAGCTCTTAGCAGAGGCACCTTTTCTGGGAATTGCACTTGGTTGGAAAAAGCTTTCATACTTCTGTCCGTGGATCCTTTACTAGGGCAGCCTAAATACAATAAATGATTGGTGTGGGAGCACGTGGGCATGGCACTTCTTCCTTAGTTTAGACCAGCGTTGAAGGGTTAACCTAGATCCAGAACATCACAGAGAATGGATGGAGGCCTTTGTGCTGAACGCACTGTCTTTAAATTTCTGTTCAATCCTGCTTTCTTCTCTTCCTCACAGGTGATGATCCTGAAAGTGTAATCAGGGATCAGGATGTAATGAAATTAATGTTTTTAGGTTTGACCATACACATTGTCTATCCTTATTTTGAAATGTGTAAGAATACTAATACAGTGTGGCTCAGTGCTGCTGCTTAATTCATGTTAACACTCCTGCATTTTACCCATCAGAACTTTGTACCATTAGTGCATATATCAAACTAGCGAAAAAATAAAGCTTCCTATCTTTGTGCTATTATGAAAATAGTTTTGACTCCATGTATTCTGAAAACATTTTGGCCAAACTATATAGTCCTATGAGAGAAGATGGAGAAAGTATCTTAGATTCTTTTCATATAGCAAAGTCTCATTTGTAAATGATACCACTTATCATTATTAGAAACATGATTGCAATTTGGTTGATATGAAAGCAATTAATCCATACAAACACTAGTGATAATACTATTTAAAATAACTAATTTTAAAAGCCTGCCTAATAGCCAAAAAGTGGAAGTAACCAAATATCCATCAACTGGTGAGAGAGTAAACAGCAAAAATAGAAAATTATTTGGCAATAATAATAAAGTACTGGTATATACAACAATGTGGATAGACCTTGAAAATATTATGTTAAATCAATGAAGTCACAAAAGACCACATATTGCATGATTCTGTTTATAAGAAATACGCAGAATAGTTCAATTCGTAGACAGAAAATAGATTGGTGCTTGGGTAGGACCTCAGGATGTATTGAAGAAAGCAGGAAGCACTTACTAGTAATTATGTAGCTCTAAAATTTATCTTGGTCATGCCTGAACAACTCTACAAGCACACTGAAAACAGTTGAATTGTATACTTTGAAAGGACAAATTGTATGGTGTGCGAATTATCTCTCAAGAAAGCTGTTAAAAATATTTTTTTGCTTTTAGCCACCCTCAGATAGGTGCGAAATTAAATTTCACTTTGGTACTAAGTAATTGTTTCTCTTTATGTATAAAGGAACTTATGTTGACAGCTGATTTTTCAGGGGTATCAAAGAAGAATTTTCTGAATTATCCTAAAATTACAAAGACTAAAAATTATGAGGATATGTAAAATCATAACTATCATTAAGGGTAAGCCAGGAAATGTGCTGCATGTTTTAGATTTGATTCTCCCTACAACCTATGTTAGATGACTCCTATCCCATTGTACATATAAGGAAACTGAGGCATTCTTGAATTTTCAAATGGTTCATTAATATGTTCTACTATTTAGTCCGTCATTTGCAGCAAAATGAATGAATCTGGATGACATCCAGTTAAATGAAATAAGCAGACACAGAAAGACATGTTTTCCTCCATATATGGGAGACAAAATTAAATCACTATATGAACACAGAATGATAATTCCAGGAGGTTTGGAGGGGTGAGAGGTATAGAAGTAGTTTAGATTTAAAATATAAGGGAATCTGCATGTGCTTCATTAATTGTGACAAATATACTAATGTAATATTAATAATAAATGCAGCCAGCTGTAGGGTATATAGGAACTCTACTACTTAGTAATTTTTGTTTTGTAAAATTAAAACTGTTGTGAAATAAAAAGTTTCTTTAACAAAAAGAAATCCTGCTTGACATGAACTGGAGGCAGCTTCATTTTCTAATAGATAAAAGAGCCACTTTTTAAAATTTAGCATAATCCTTTTTTATGCTTTAATTCTACTCATGGGTATTGAGATTCCTAATAGAGGGAGGTAGGGTACATGATAGAAGAGGTAGATCTCATCTAATAGTGCACTGTCTAAGAAGATGGATTAGGAACATAAAGAGCTAATAACACCAAAGATTTTCTTTGCTAGGTTATCTTTTACACATTAATTATACAGAAGAGCCTACTTAAATGGATACTCTTTCTGTAAGCGTGTTTCTTTTAAGAGAAAGTTCTTTTCCTTTCTTTGCATTTGCATTGGGAGATATTATCACAGAGCTATTGTAGAGATAGGTTGATATTATAGGACAAAGTTTATTTCATTTGTAGTGTAAGCTGCTTCATTTAACTGACCAATGAATCTTTATCCTTTGAGAGACTGTGTCACTGTGATACGTGCAGATAGTCCCTGTGTGTAAGCTACACTATGGTGTTAAATCAGACCTCCATGAAAAGCTTTAAATTTAAAAGAAATTAAGATGCTTTTATTTGCGCCTAATGTATACAATGTATGGTAATAAAGACCTGCTGTCTATGTTGAGATACTCATTTTTACTATCATTCATAAATAAGCTTTTCCTTCTATATGAAAACAGCTTGAGCATTTTCATCTTTCGCTATACTCCATTAGAAACAGCGATCTCCAAATAACTTAGTAGAATACTATGCATTACTTTTCAGACTTAAAATATTGTTATTTTCATCTTCTCTAATTTCAAGGGTACTGTTTGTAGCTGGTCTTATTGGTGCATATACCTTACACAGATGACAATTCTATATATTTTACTCATTTTAAAAATGTTATTTTTAGACTAGGGTAAAAGAAATAAGATGGGATTGACTACTATGTATCAATAATAGTGCTTGGCTCATTATGTATGTTACAGTATTTGATACAGTCCTCCCAAACAGGAGCTAAAAGAGTCCAGTTTTCCATCAGTTGCCAAATTCTTTTTTATTTTCCTTATATGATGAAAAAAATTTTTTTTAAATCTAGTCATTTTGTTTACTTGTTTTTTTAGATTTCTCTTGTAATTTTCATGGGTGGGGAACATCTGACCCTCAGGTCTTAAAAGGCCCATGAAATCATTTGGTCTGGCCTTGCCAAGGCACTTGCAGGCAGGACTTGAAGCTCAATAAATCTATAGCAGGTTAATTTTCAAGTTGATAATTTCGTATGACCTGTGAATGATATTGTAAATATTCAATTGACCCTTGACCAAAAAAAAAAAAAAAAATCCCACTATTTTTTTCTCCTGAACCTGGCCTGACTACAGTTTTCACGGGATTTCCTGTTGCCGTACCAGTTTGTCATTCCCCAGTTCTGACCACCACTACGGCTGGTTAACAGTTTACGACGATGGAAAGTGGATTCTGTTTTCCCAGTAGCCTTGTCTCTTTACTTAACTTTAGTTCCCTAAAGCTTTTGAAATGATTTTTTTTTTCTGGAAGTTATTTTGGTTGGTTTCCTTCTGTTCTGTTTAGAGTTCTTTGCTCCCCTCTAGATTTTCCCTTTCCATTCAATGTCAAACGACCTCTTACATTCTTTTATGAACACCATGGATGGTTGGCAGATTTGAAGCTTACCTTTATTATAGGAACTAGGAAAGTGAATTCAGTGGTTTTATGTAATGCATACAAACAGTGAATTAAACAAATGAATTTATACAATTGTTATTCTCTTGCAGAAACATGATGGCCACTTTACAGTCATCCAGCTGGTCGGGATGCTCCGAGGCATTGCGTCGGGCATGAAATACCTTTCTGACATGGGTTACGTGCATCGAGACCTAGCAGCAAGGAATATATTGGTCAACAGCAACTTAGTGTGCAAAGTTTCTGATTTTGGTCTCTCCCGGGTGCTGGAAGATGACCCAGAAGCTGCTTATACAACAACTGTAAGTTTATATGCCCTTTACCAATGCTTCATTCATTTTTAATGTGGTGATTGGAGTAATTCTGCTTTTGTTTCCTCATACTGCTTTCATTTATCATTTTCTGAATTCACTGTGATTGTTTAATTAAGAAATATTTTCCATTTCTGAGTGCCTGTTAACAAACAAAACCAGCATCTCCTATCTGATTATTTTCTCTTGTGCTGGGACGCTAACGCCATGCTTGCGGTCCCACTCGTGATCTCCCTCACAGCAAGTCTGCCTTTGCCTGTGGCATTCATGAAGCTTCAGTGGTGATTTTCTTTAACTGGAGTTCTGGGTCAGCCAGTAGTGTGACTAATTAATCATTCAGGGATCATAAAGAACCAGTGCTAGTGAAATGATATCTTTAAAAATATTATGGAATGATTGGCTCATACTGAAACAATGTAACTCTATTTGGAGATATACAATTATTCTCTAAGCAACTTGCTAAGTGGTATTTGGTGAAAATGTTAGCAGAAATAAAAATTTAAAACTTTAGAACAAGACTGCCTTCTGCAAATTATACTACACCAATGTGACCTGGGGATGGTTTAGCTATTTCTGAATGACCCAAAAATAATTTATTTCTATTGATCGCTTCTTATTGTTTTAAGGAATTCAGTATCAAAGTCTCTGTTCAGCAATTTTAAAGCTATTAGTTTGTAAAAATACACTATCTTTGGTTAGTTTTTAAAACCTCACGATTGATTCATTTGACAGTTTCAATGAAAAATATCAGAAAGCTATTGAAAATGTGTTTATTCTGTTCTTTTTTTTCCAACCTTACACATTATTTTATGGCATGCAACTCTATTATATAATTCCCTTTTACATATATCTCACCTTATGAGTTTTTAAAAGCAAAAGTCACCGCATTCAATTACTCCAGAATGGATGTGAGTTTACTCTTGTGGATGAAGTATTTTATGTCTTTAGTATGTTTGCTTTGTAGAAGTGTTCTATATTATTTTTTCAATAGCAATTTCATAATTTTATCAGCAAAAATATAGTTCTAATGAAAATAAATTGATTTCTGAACCTTTTAATTCAACCAGAAAATCTCATTAAAAATAAAATTCCAATAAATCTGAAAATAAATTGTTTATTTTAGAAAAAGCAATATTTTCAACTTCATATGAGTGTGTTAAGTGTTGTCATTGAGATCTGATAAAGAAGTGTATAAGTATGAAATAGCTGACCTCTCAAGAATACTTGCAAAAAGACAAAATTTGAACAGGTCTTAAGAAAACCCATTAGACAAACAGGTGGAGGAAAGGTAGTAGAGACAGAGGAACAGAAAGAGAAAGACATGGGGAATGTGGGAAAGTGAAAGAGCCTGTTGATGAAAATGTGCATGGTTTGGCACAGAGGCCAGGAATAGTGAAGGGGCCGAGTTTCTTAGGGATAATTGTGAAAGTACTTGAGTGGCCCTTGAAGAAACTTGAAGGTTTTACTACAGCCAGTAAGAGACAGGCATTGATTTACTCAAATAGTTGAATACCAAAAATAGACACATATCTTAGAAAATATAGTTCACGACAATGTGAAAAAAGAAAGTAAATACTGAAGGGTAGGAGGATGGGTAAGGGTGGCAGGGAAACCCATTAGACAGTATTGCTATAGCCCAGAAAGGCCATAAGGTTTTAATTAGGGTAGTGGCGAATGCACTAAAGAGGAAGGGAGAGAACTGAAAATCATTATAAACGTACAGTTTACAAGATTCCACAGGTAATTGCATATAAATTATAATGAAGAAGGAGGCTGTAAGGATGATGTCAATATTTTTATATTAAGGAACTGGCTGAATAGTCATGCTGTTAATCAAGACAGAGTCCCCATGAGAGATGTCCCGGCAGACCACAGCACCTTGCAAGCAACGTTAAAAGCAGAAGGCCACAGATGCTCTTTCTCAGAGTCATCAAGATAATGCCAGCAAGCACTGGCATTTGCTTGCAACTTTGTACAAAACTTAGAATTCTTTATGAATGTCCTTAGCCCCAGCAAATGTTTTATATTTCAAGTTAAAAGGAATTAAGTAGTTAGGGAACTTTGCTGCATAGTGAAGATATATCTGAATTTAAGCAAGTTCAGGCCAATAAAATGCAGGGAAATAATGGTCACTTACATAAAATATATTATTTGTTTTATGAAAACATTTATATGAAACTGACTTCATAAGGAGCAAATTCCTTTGCTACTTTGGTCTATTTATATGTACATATTCAATTTTTTAAACTTTTGATCTATATCTGTCTTTGAACATATCTTTTACCTTAAATCATTTTGATTTTTTTCTCTTGCTGTATAAACATAATTGCTATTTCTTCAATATTTGTAAATTTTTTAATGATCTGCACAGGAAGGGGATGGTGAAGAGTTTAGAAACGAAGTCATCATGGATAAAGATTGAGGGCTTTTTTTTTTTTTTTTTACTATGTTAAAGAGAATACTCCTTAGGACAGTATATACCATAGAAGTTATCCCTTCCTAATCACTTAGGCATCTAATAAACAGACATTTTGCTTTAAGATTACTTTCTTAATTTAAAGACTCGTATTTCAAAGCAAAGAGAATGCAGAACTGGCTAAAGACAGGCTGGAAAAAGAATGCCCAAAGTGAGCCCAGGGCTGGTCACGTTGCTAGATTGGTTCATGGGTGGCAGATGAGCAGATTGGTCCTAGAGTCAGCGTCAGAGCAGAAAGGAATATGATGAGAATACGCTGCCAACAATGAGTGAGTTCTTTTGAGCCTTATTTAAAAATAATAAATAAAAGGATGAGACTTGCAACTAACTATAAGCAGAAATTCTGATATTTCTTCCTGAAACGTGAGTGCTCTACATACCTTGCTTGAGGTGTAAGATCCATGCATTCAAAGTGCACTTTATACAGTTTGTTATGATCCTGTCCTCTGGAGGGCCAACTGCAGAGATGTTTCACCAATTACCAATCCCAAAAAGGATTCTCATTCCATGGAGAATAGAAAAGATCACCACAATGTCAGCTACCAGAAATAGGAACCCTTATACTTGTGCTCTTTGCATCCTGAACTATTGATTATATCCACAACACACATGTCACCCACATGTCTGTGTCTAGTGAAATGGAACACATTCGCACACAAGCTATGGACAGTGGGCTTATTACTTACACATAGGCAGCAAGGGACCAGGGAGGTCTCAGCTCTCAAGGTACAAGGAAGTTTCCCAGGGTAGATGGAGTTTTGACCGTGTGTCCCTACTTTGCACCTACCTTAGAGACTCCAAAAACCAGGCTGCCCTAGGATATATTAAAGTATTTCAAAACATTCGTGGAAAAGTGGAGTTAAAAATATATTTGAGGTGGGTGTTTGGCCTAATGGTTGTTAACACCAGTTAAGATACCTGTATCCCCTATCTCAGTACCAGAGTTCTGCTTTTGGCTCCAGTTCCTGAGTGCAGCAATGTATACCATAGAGCACAGCAGTGAAGACTCAAGTCACTGGTGCACACCCACCCACATCAGAGACCTGAATAAGCTCCTGGCTCCCGGCTTCAACCTGGCCCAACCCCAGCCATTGTGGGAATGTGGGTACTAAATCAGCGAAACGGGGCACACTCTTTCCCTCTGTCCCTCCCCCCCTCTCAAATAAATTCATAATGATAAGTTTAATTCGGTGCCAAAAATTTTTTTAAATCCATGCATTTGGAGTCTTCATGCATATTATTAAAAAACTATGTATGGATTTCAGTTTTTTGCACCAGAATAAACTTATCTTTTCAGTCCATTTTCCATGAACTTTTGGAAGTACCCTCATCTATCTGAGTAGACATTGGGAAAAGCAATGAAGGATATCCTACTTTCAGGAGAGAGTGGAATAAAGGTCAGTCCATCCTGAGCAGTTCTTCAGTGCACTGGGCTAAGCCACCATCAGGGATGCCCACATCTCATATCAGAGTGCCTGGGATTGAGTCCTGCTTCTGCTTCCAATCCAATTTACTGATAAAGTAACTGGGAGGCTGAAGCTGATGGCCCAAACACTTGGACCCCTGCCATAGGATTGGGAGACCTGGATGGAGTTTCTGGCTCCTGGCTTCAGCCTGGCTCAGCCATGTCTATTGTGGTCTTTTAGGGAGTGAACCAGCAGATGGAAGATTGTCTGATCCTCTCTCCCTCCTCTTTGTCTCCCTATCCCCTTCTCCTCCTCTTCTTCCCTCCCATTCTCCCTCTCTCTGTCACTTTGCCTTTCATTTTTTTTATGTATTGGGGCAAGGGGGGTGGAGAAGAGGCAGGAAATGTTAATATTCCTTAAGAGAAACAAGAACAAGGCCCAGGCTGTTTCAGACAGTTGCTCCCTATGAGGCTATTGCATTCTCAGTCTGTTCTCCATTGAGAAAAAGCAAGAAATGGAAAAACTGGGTTGGTCCAAGGTCATGCAGAGAGCTGTTCTGTACCAACAACCAAAAATAAAAGCTTTGCTGAGAACAGATTAATGGCTACATAGAGAAAGGACTAAAAGTAACCAATTACAACATAAAATAAAACTTCTGTATCTGCAGACACCAAAAGTGGACATCATAGCATGAAAGGCAACAATAGCAGTCACAGAAGATGTTTTGGGCAAAGCATTTAAGCCCTATGCTAAAATACATCCAACCTTTGCAAATGGACCTTAACCTACTGTGTTCCATAGTGCTTTATATAGAAGAACTTATAAAAACATAAATTGAGTAATAAATATACCACTTATGGTAACTTTGAAATAAATAGTGTATCTTTAAAATATTCACAGAATTGAAAACTTGGAACTTAACAGTTAAAGAACAGTAATGATATGAAAACCAAGAAATGTGCATTGAAAGCAACAGATAGGAGGGGGGAAAAACATACAAAATAGAATCTAGAAGAGAACTGAGGTCTTGCTTTCATTTGCCAGCAATATGAAGACCTTGCAAGGGCACTTGGGAGAGATTGGTGAATGGTTGTGACCCACACCTAACAATCTATAGTTAATCAGTGCTATGTGGTTACATTAATCTATATAAAATTCACTGGCAGTTTGGACTGTTTTCATTAGATTACTCAGTCTCCTGTGTGGTTATAATTTAGATGCTAAGAAATCATTTCCTTTTCTGAATTGTCATGGCATACATTCACAAGGACAACTGTTTTATAACCAGTTCCAGAGGAAGGACTCTCTCATTTGAATATTGCTAAGCAACCTAGTCTTCAACTTACATTGAAAATGCTAAGCCTCTTTGCTCTCAATTATGGAAATGAGGTTGTATTTACCTAAAAAGAACATTAAAAGATATATTATGGCTCACACTCATCTGTTTTGAGAGATAAGTTTTATTTAAAACATAATGGCAGCTAACATTCAGATTTCTAAAAATTAGGATGAATAACTCCTTTTCTTATAGCTTCAAGATAAAAGCAAAATGGAAGAATCATTTTATCACCATACCTGCTAAAAATTCTATGACTCCTTGATTTTAAGTTTTAATCGTGCACATGTTGTGTTACCCATGGCAAACTTATCTTTTTTTCCCTTTGACAGCAGCAATTCAATGTAAGTACTTTGCTTGTTGAAATGTAGGGCTCCACATAATCTGACAACACATAATTATCTGTATAATCACATAATCTGCATAATCACAGTTATGTTAACATCTTAATTCCTTTTAGTTTGCATTCATATAACCAATTCTAAGCTCCAACAGTTAACTTCCTGTATTCTACACAAAATATGAGAAAAGTCAAATCTCAAAACCATGTAAGAAGGCATGGCCTATATCCAACATGGGGATAATTAAAGCAGAAAATGAAGTAGCATGAGAGGGACATATTTAATTGTGTATTTTAAATTTAGAAGATCTGCCCAGTGTCCAACTGTCTTCATTCACCTAATTCAGGTGATTATGAATTAGCTTGACTTTTTGAAATGAAATTTGTAAATCTTGAGATATGTGCAGTTGCAAGAATAAATATTTTTAGCACAGTGAAATAAAACTTATTCTAGACCCTTTATTCTTCCCTTAAACATTTTAATTTAGCATGAATACCTGAGATTTGCCTGGAGTTCATGCTTAACCTTCTAGTAAAATACACTCCATTTTCACTCATTTCTCTCTTAAAGAGTTGCTGTAAAAAGTTATGTAGTGAGAATAAAAATGTTTTAATACTTTCAAATAAAATTATGCAATATTCAATACACTGAGTAAAGGGACTTGTACTAAGAAATGTTTCTGACTTCTTGGGTTTTAAAGAATAAAACTTGGGGCCAGCACCATAGCGTAGCGGGTAAAGCTGCCACCTGCAGTGTCGGCATCCCATATGGGCACCGGTTCAGGATCTGCCTGCTCCACTTCCGATCCAGCTCTCTGCTATGGCCTGGGAAGGCAGTGGAAGATGGCCCAGGTCCTTGGGGCCCTGCACCCACGTGGGAGACCTGGAGGAGGCTTCTGGCTGCTGGCTTCGGATCAGCACAGCTCCGGCTGTCACAGCGATCTGGGGAGTGAACCAGTGGATGGAGGATCTCTCTCTCTTTCTCCCTCTCACTCTCTCCCTCTCTCTCTCTCTCTACCTCTCAGTCTGTGTGTGTGTGTGTATGTATGTGTAACTGTGACTTTCCAGTGAAATAAATAAATCTTTAAAAAAAAAAAAGAATAAAACTTTATCCTTTGAAATGCAACCCAAATCATGGATAGTGGGACTGATGCTGTGAAAAGATACACTGTGAGATAAAACGCATCTTCCTATCAGTCCACCCTAGTTCAACCAGGTCCAAGACTTTTCCTTAAATTTTTCAATGAAGCTTAGCCAAGATGAAAATGGATTGATCATGACAGCTTTGGGCACAAAAGAAGAATCTTATATAGAGATGGTGAAACATACTAGCCCCAAAAAACTATAAATAGCAATAAGCAGAATATAAAGACAAACTCCTAGGCCAAATTCACTGAAAAAATCAAATGGAGGAAGTAACTGTTTGTTTTAGCAGCATGAGTATAAAGAAAAGACAAATAGTGAAGTTATCAGAATGGTATAATGTGAAGATTTAAATAACTTTTTGTTCAGTAAAATGGTGATGAGTAAATAAACCTTAGAAGAGTGAAAAATAATAAAATCCAAGCTGGATGAACCAAATTCATCATGAAAATAGCGGGTCTATGCAGTGTAGGGAAAACAACGTGATGACTTTTCACAAACAATTCTTAGTCCACAGACACTGTGCTAGCAGTCAATCAAAATGAGTCAACTATATAGACCATCATATTTACATGAAGAACAAATAGATTTCCAACACTATGCTTCCTAAACTCGATGGGAAAAAGTTCTCTGGAACCAGCAAATCTGTCTAATAGACTAATTCATGAAAAGAAAATCGACAGTTTTTATTTCCTTTTTCATTAGAAACATTCTATGAAGGAAATTCAAATGATCTGATATATAAATCTATGGTCTTGGAAATGTGTGTTCTCCATACCTTGAGCCAAAATGCCAGAAATCAAATCTCCAACAATGGAGATGAAAGGGCCATGGTTTTATTCCAAACAAGAGAGCATATGGGCCGGCGCCGTAGCTCACTAGGCTAATCCTCCGCCTTGCGGCGCCGGCACACCGGGTTCTAGTCCCGGTCGGGGCACCGATCCTGTCCCGGTTGCCCCTCTTCCAGGCCAGCTTTCTGCTGTGGCCAGGGAGTGCAGTGGAGGATGGCCCAAGGGTTTGGGCTCTGCACCCCATGGGAGACCAGGAGAAGCACCTGGCTCCTGCCATCGGAACAGCGCGGTGCGCCGGCCGCAGCGCGCTACCGCGGCGGCCATTGGAGGGTGAACCAACGGCAAAAGGAAGACCTTTCTCTCTGTCTCTCTCTCACTGTCCACTCTGCCTGTCAAAAAAAAAAAAAAAAAAAAGAGAGCATATGGGCTGAATTCAGACTAAGAGTTTCCTCCAATGACTTTTGGAGAGGTGAATGCCATCTATACAAGCATGGATCACAGGCTGAGACAGAAAATCTATTTGTTTTCTTAAGTTTCACAGTTAGAGATACAGAAATAGACAGACAGAAATAGACAGAGAGAGCTCCCATCTGCTAGTTTACTCTCCAAATGCTAGCTGGCTGAGAATGGCATCCATGTGAATGACAGCAACCCAGTTACTTGAACCATCACTGCTGGCTCCCAAGGTCTGCAATTGCAGGAAGATGGAGTGAGGAGCTGGAGATGGATATGACACTCAGGTGCCTTGATGTAGGACACAGCTGTCTTAACGAAGATCTTAACCATTAGGCTAAAATACTCTCTTTAAAATCTTAATGATAGGCCGGCGCCACGGCTCACTAGGCTAATCCTCCACCTGCGGCACCAGCACCCCAGGTTCTAGTCCTGGTTGGGGCACCGGATTCTGTCCTGGTTGCTCCTCCTCCAGTCCAGCTCTCTGCGATGTCCCAGGAAGGCAGTGGAGGATGGCCCAAGTTTTTGGGCCCTGCACCCACATGGGAGACCAAGAGGAGGCACCTGGCTCCTGGCTTTGGATCGGCACAGCGCGCCAGCCATAGCAGCCATTTGTGGGGGGTGGTGAACCAACAGAAGGAAGACCTTTCTCTCTGTCTCTCACTGTCTAACTCTGCCTGTCAAAAATCTTAACGATAGCTGCCTGGGATGATGGTATCAGAAGAGTGTGAAATGCCTGTGGAGTATATCACATGGGTAAGCTGACAACTTTAAGCAGAAGATGAAAGTGGGTGGGCATTTTTGTGCGGCATGTTGAGCTGCTGCCTGGGACACCACACCCGCTTTAGAAGTACCCGGGATCCAATCTCACTTCCAACCCAGCTTCCTGTGCTTGTACCTGGAAGGGAGCAGATGATGGCCCAGGTACTTGGGTTCCTGACACCCATTTAGGAGACTCAGATGGAGTTCCTGGCTCCTCACTTTGGGCTAGCGCAGACCCAGCTCTTGCTAACATTTGGGAAGTGAACTAGTGGATGGAAGATCTGTCTGTCACTCTGCCCTTCAAATAAATAAATATTTAGAAAAATACAGATACCAGAGGAAATTACTAGTTAAGGGGCCTTTTCCTGTGAAGCCGTCACCTCTGAAGCTTAAGAAACAACAGTTTATGATAATTACAGAACTTTTTGTACTAAAATGAGAGAAAAAGACTCCAAGATGATCATAGACAGAAGAAAAATGTCAAGAAAAGGGAGCAGACGATGATTCAAGTACTTGGGCTGCTGATACCCCTGTGGGAGACTTGGATGGAGTTCCTGGCTCCTGGCTTCAGACTGGCCTGGCCCTGGCTTTTGAAATCATTTTGGGAGTGACTCAATGGATGGAAGATTCTCTCTCTCTTTCTCTCTCTCTCTCTCTCTCTCTCTCTCTCTCTCAAAATAAATAAATAATTTTTAAACAGTAAAGTCATGCTTTCCAACAGATTTCAAATAGACACTCTATTTTTTGCGTATGAAATAAACAATCTACCTAATGGTAAATTGTTGTCCTTCGAATCTATATTTTAAAGAAAAGGAACTTAAGGCCTTGCACCTAGGAAAGCATTATTATAGACAACATACTCCCAGGAACTTTACCTTTTGTTCAGCACTCTGGATTTGGTGTGTGTCATACAAGTAATTGTTTTATTGTTTCATTTTGTTTTGCTTTTTCCCTAACGTAATATATCCCTTTAAATTTGTGGAACACTCTAGAGAGCAAGAGATTTTTTACATATTTGAAAGTTTTCCATCACTTATAATAATATACTATTTGGTGGCGGCTTAATTGTTGATAATAAAACCAATAAGAAACAGAAAGTGATTGAACCCATAAGAACATTGTCTTGGCCGGCGCCATGGCCAAGGCTAATCCTCCGCCTTGTGGCGCCAGCACACCAGGTTCTAGTCCCGGTTGGAGCACCGGATTCTGTCCTGGTTGCCCCTCTTCCAGGCCGGCTCTCTGCAATGACCTGGGAGTACAGTGGAGGATGGCCCAAGTGCTTGGGCCCTGCACCCCATGGGAGACCAGGAGAAGCACCTGGCTCCTGCCTTCGGATCAGTGCGGTGCGCCGGCCACAGCGCACCAGCCCCGGCGGCCATTGGAGGGTGAACCAGCGGCAAAGGAAGACCTTTCTCTCTGTCTCTCTCTCTCACTGTCCACTCTGCCTATCAAAAAATAAAATTTAAAAAAAATTTAAAAAAAGAACATTGTCTTCAGTAAAATTACATTCATTTCTTCTTTGATATCACTGTTAATCACAACATATTTAATAAAGAAGCTTCAGCCAATCCTTAATTGTAAAAAGATGAAAAATCTGCAATAAAAAATAGCCAGTGTAACAAATATTGATGCATGCTCAGTGATGGATTAGGGTGTTCACAGTGAAAGAGAAAATGCTGTTTAAAAATCTCTGAGCATTTTTCCAGATGCTTTGAGCACAAAAGCATGCCTTCAACATGGATAAGATCTAAGACAAATGGTTCATGAGAATCACAGAATATATAATATTTTAATAACTATAAGCATCTGAAGTACATTCAATTCTACCCTAAAGGCTAATGGATGAGATCTAATCAAATATCAGTCACAGTTCCCAAGATGTTCGGCATATACCTTGATGATTAACCAGACACCACAGGAAATACCAAATACTGTTTGTTTTTGCGCTAGCAACATTCAACACTCTGTAAGTCAGGGTGACTCTCCTTGCTCCCAGTGATTTCAGAACAAACACAGACAAGATTGATTCACTGAGAAAGATCAATCAGCAGATGCCCAATAAGCACAGTGTACAAGGCTCACTGGCCTATCTTGCTTGTGCAGGAAAAAAAAGACAAAGTAAGAAAATATATACACATCTGCTGACATAGACCTAGAGTTTCAAAGGTACCAATAGAGGAAAATAAATTCATTACTAATGCTTAATTGCCAGTTTCATCTCTGATGTGAAAAGAATGCTTGTTTTTCTGGTAATAAGAAAAAACTGCAGAGAAAAAGTTAGAACTTCACATTGGTGCAAGAGAAAAGTTGAAAATAACTATCAAGTATTTATGCTACTTGTGACAGAAAATGTTAGCTGTCTTGAAATAGAGAAGCTTGCAATGAGCTCAGACCCATGAAATAAATCATGATGTATGTGTCAATTATTCCATTCTCCTTTGACATTTACATTTTATACTTGGTCGTGTAAATATGCAGGGAAGTGAGATGAAGAAGGACTGGGAGTGTTTCTAATTCAGACCCTCGGGAATACGTTTCAATGGAGGGCATTCTAGACCTGACCCTTTCACATTCTTTTTTGTCCGAAATATGGTTTTGGACACACAGGAAGACAAGAAGCTTGGTTCTGTTGTGGCCATCTTGCCAGTGTGAGGCAACAAGCATTAGCAGACAAACCAATACTGAGGATGGCCAAGTGGGAAGACCACAAAGGTGTGGTTCTCAGGTGAAACTGACAAACTTCTGCACCATTTCAGAAACCACTCAATCCCATGTCTTACTTGCTCAAGCTTCTAAGAATTGGCCACTCCATGTTTTCACAACTTACATGTGAAGATACTCTGATACAATAACAAATAAGAAAATCACCATATAAATAGATAATATAAAGAGAAAAATAAGAAAATGAAGTGTTTAAGTAAAATATCATTTCAAGGACCAACATTGTGGCATAGGGGGTTAAACCGCGCACTGTGATGCTGACATCACATGAGTGCTAGTTTGAGTCCCTGCTACTCCACTTCTGATCCAGCTCCTGGTGATGTGCCTGTGAAAATAGTGAAAGACTGCCAAAGTGCTTGGTTCCCTGTGACCCATGTCAAAGACTCAGATGTAATTCCAGGCCCCTGGATTTAACCTAACTCAACCCCACATACTGTGGCCATTTAGGGAATGAATTAGAAGATGGAAGATCTCTTTCCTTCTGTCTCTCTCTCTCTCTCACTGTCTTTCAAATAGATAAAATAAATTTTTAAAAAATGTATCATTGCAATCATACAGACTAGATTATGAGACAATAAATATGTAGTTTGATAATCCAATCATCCTTATTTATTCTTTTCATATGTATTTCTAAATATTGGGCACTAATTTGGACAGTGGAGGTAAAAGTGCAGAGTCCTAACAAAAGCAAAAATGGTGAGTGGGGCTGCATCACACCAGAAATCCTCTGCACAACAAAGGAAACACTCAACAAAGTGAAGAGACAACCTACAGAATGGGAGAAAATATTTGCAAATTATACATCCGGCAAGGGTTTAATAGCCAAAATATATAAGGAAGTCACAAAACTCAACAGCAAGAAAAAAAAATCCCTAGAATTCAATTTTTAAAATAAGCAAAGGCTCTGAACAGACATTTCTCAAAGAAAGCATGATATATGAAAACTCACTCAACATCACTAGTCAGAATTTTTGAAACTCTTCAAAAAGCTAAAAATAGAGTCTCCATATGATCCAGCAGTACCACAACTAGATACATAACCAAAGGAAGTAAAATCAGTATCTCAGAGAGATGTTTGCCACCCTATGTCCTTTTCACCATTACTCACAATAGCCTAGACACAGAAACAACAGAAATATCTGTCAATAAATGAATAGAAAAGAAAATGTAAATTATTATTCAGTCTTTAAAAAGGAAGGCAATCTTGCCACTTGCACACTTGCAACAACATGGATGAACCTGGGGGACATTATCCTAAGTAAGACAATCCAGACACAGAAGGAAAACTGCCACATGGACTCCTTAAATTTTGGAATCTGACACAGTCAATCTCATAGAAGCAAACAGCAGAATGTAGTTTGCTGGGGCTGGGGCAAAAGAACACAAGAAGATGCTGGTAAAACAGAAAATTTCAGTTAGGATAAATTAGTTCTGGAGATCTCAGATAGAGCATGGTGACTGTAGTTAACAATACTATCTTCTGCACTTGAAATTTACTAAGAATTTAGATTCTAAGTAATCTCACCAAGTGGAAAAAAGAGACTATATTAATTAGCTTGATTGTGATCATTTCACAATGCATATCAAGACATCAAATTGCAAAGATGTACAGTTGTTGTCGATTTTATCTCAATGAAGCAAATATAAGAACTTAGAATCTGGAGTGAAAGACATTAAACAATCATGCTATGGAAGATGTGATGTTAATATGAAATTTTACATTAAAATGTGTATTGAGTGCCTACCATGTGTCATAAATTATTCTGGACATCCCAGTAAGCAAACTTTTTTTAACTGTTATTTAATAAATTTCCAAAGTATAGCTTTTGGATTACAGTGGCTTTCCCCGCCCCCATAACTTCCTCCCACCCGCAACCCACCCATCTCCCACTCCCTCTCCCATTCCATTTACATCAAGATTCATTTTCAATTATCTTTATATACAGAAGATCAATTTAATATATATTAAGTAAAGATTTCAACAGTTTGCATCCATACAGAAACACAAAGTGTAAAAATACTGTTTCAGTACTAGTTATAGCATTACTTCACATTGGACAACACAATAAGGACAGAGATCCTACATGAGGAGTAAGTGCACAGTGACTCCTGTTGACTTAACAAATTGACACTATTGTTTATGGCATCAGTAATCACCCTAGGCTCTTGGCATGAGTTGCCAAGGCTATGGAAGCCTTTTGAGTTCACCAACTCTTATCATATTTAGACAAGTTCATAGTCAAAGTGGAAGTTCTCTCCTCCCTTCAGAGAAAGATACCTCCTTCTTTGACGACCTGTTCTTTCCACTGGGATCTCACTCACAGAGATCTTTCATTTAGGTTTTGTTTTTTGTTTTTTGCCAGAGTGTCTTGGCTTTCCATGCCTAAAATACTCTCATGGGCTCTTCAGCCAGATCCAAATGCTTTAATGGCTGATTCTGAGGCCAGAGTGCTGTTTAGGACATCTGCCATTCTATGAGTCTGCTGTGTATCCCGCTTCCCATGTTGGATCATTCTCTCCTTTTTAATTCTTCCAGTTAGTAATAGCAGACACTAGTCTTGTTTATGTGATCCCTTTGACTCTTAATCCTATCATTATGATCAATTAAGCAAATATTTTTATGAAGTTTATAATATCAAAAGTATAGTAGAAATAAGGATAGTTTCAAAGAGCCGTACATAACATAATTTAAAAGTAAAAGGGAACAGCTACCTTGGAAAACATAGCCAGAAAATACTTTAATAAGGTGGCATTTGAAATGAGACCTGAAAATTATGAGTACCAACAAAGAAAAAATCTGAAACCAGACTTGTCTAAGGTGAGGGAAAACAAATATACATCCAAAAGTGGCAACAAGCTTGACAAATTTTAAAACTAGGAATGAAAACGGGATGGTTGACACATTAAGAGGCAAGATAGTGATAAGGTAATGAAGACAGAGGGGCCAGATCCTGCAAGAACTGGAAGGTCATTAAAGGGCATTGAATTTTTTTTCTAACTGCAAAGGAAAGCCATTGGAAGATTTTGGAGCAGAGGGTGACATAATAGGATTTGTGTTTTTAAATTTGTCTAGTTAATATGTTTAGAATGATTTATACAGGAATGAGGAGAAAGATAGCAAAGAGATCCGTTTGTACCAGCCTACACTAAATGACAAGTGCTGGTGTTAACTGATAATGGAAAAATGAATAGTGGAGAAATGGTTTATCTTTTTTAAAAGTCTAATTTATTTATTTGAAAGGCAGGCTTACAGAGATGCAGAGGCAGAGAGAGAGAGAGAGAAATCTTCCATCCACTGGTTCACTCCCCAAATGTCTGCAACAGCGAGAGCTGAGCCGACCCAAAGCCAGGAGTCAGAATCTTCCAGGTTTCCCGTGCAGGTGCAGGGGCCCAAGGATTTGGGCCATCTTCTGCCTTCCCAGGCCATAGAAGAAAGCTGGGTCAAAAGTGGAGTAGCTGGGTCTCAAACTGGCACCCGTATGGGATACTGGCACTAGCAGGTGGCAGCGGCAGGCTTTACCCACTATGCCACAGAAATGAGATATCTTGTGGCACTAGCTCTTCATGGAAGGAGAGAGGAAGAAGAGAAAGATGGGGAGAGACTGAGGAGATGGAGAGAGAGATGTTTGTATGTATCTATTTTTACAGGTGAGGAAACTGAAGCTCACAGAAATTAAGTGAGGAACAGTAGTGGTTGGTTATCCGAAGAAAATCATGCAATCAGCTATTGCAGTCATGACAGCATTAAAGGAAAGTGCCACAAGTGAATAGCCCTCCTCTTCCTCCTCCAGTTTTTCTCCAATGCAAATTCTCTGCTGTCATCTGCAGATTCTCTTGTCCCTGAGACCCTTATAAAAAGTGATGGACAGCAAAAATGGAGTCTTTGAAAATAGAAAAACAAAAAAATTAGCATCTTAGTCTTTGGTGATACGTATTACAAATACAAACATCTCAAAAAATTTTATTTTGCTTACTGAACTGTTTACCTTTTTTAAAAAAATGTATTTGTTTACTTGAAAAGCAGAGTTAAGGCCTGTGCTGTGGCATAGTAGGCTAAGCCTCTACTTGCGGCACCAACATCACACGACATCCCATGTGGGTACACGTTCATGTCCTGGCGCTCCTCTTCCGATCCAACTGTCTGCTTATGGTCTGGGAAAGCAGTGGAAGATGGCTCCTGGCCTGTGATTGGCTAGTCCTGTCCATTGTGGCCATTTGCAAAGTGAAACAGCAGATGGAAGACCTTTCTGTCTCTCCATCTCTCTGTCTATAACTCTACCTCTCAAATAAACAAATAAAATCTTTAAAACACAAAAGAAAAGAAAAGCAGAGTTATAGAGAGAGAGAGACAGACAGACAGAATCTCCCATCTGCTGGCTCACTCCCCACATGGCCACAATAGCCAGAGCTAGACAAGTGTTAGTGATGGGGAGCCAAGAACCAGGAGCCAGGAACTTCCTCCAGGTCTCCCACTTGGGTGCAGGGACCCAAAGACCTGGACCATTCTCCTGCTACTCCAGGCACAGTAGCAGGGAGCTGGATTGGAAGGGAGCAGCCAGGACTTGAACTGGTGCCTGTATGGGATGTGGGCACTGCAGGTAGCGGCTTTACCCACTAAGCCGCAGAACTGGCCCCACTGTTTCCATTACCATACAGTGATTATTTTACTTCTGTGTTAAGAAAAATAAGTCTGTCATGAAAATAGGAAAATAGCTCTTGGAAATGTGCCGAGAAACCTTTCTGACAAGCATATTTGAAATCCCCTCTACTTGTTATTAGTCAATAACTGAACAATATGCCTGTCTGTTTTAATGTACATCTCTAATCAAAATGATTCTAGGAGGTCATTTCACTGGGAAACATTATTTTTAAATGAAAGATAAGGAGATTAAGGAGATAAACATTGCTATTACTGATTTTTTCAAAAAAATGGAATTCTGGGCAATATTCCAGGAAACCTCAGATTCTTCCACAAAGTTGCAAATGTAATACCTATTTCTCATTGCCACTGCAAGGTCTACCATTAAGCCCCCAAATCATCAACTTTTCCAGACCTATAGACAGTTATTTAGAGATCCAAGAGTAAAGAGAATATTATATAATCTTGAAGTGGGCTTTTTAAAAATAAAAAACTGCAAATATTATAAAAACTTATCAGTATCCTTGTTAGAAAGTGAATACTTTCTCCTCTCCCCAGTGTATTTTCCCACTTGGCTTTCCCTTGGTTGGTTTCTGCTAGTTACGGACCATCAGGTTTTCAAAGGTTAAACATTTGCAACAATGGCTCATTACAGGAAAACAAAAGACTGTCAATGAGAAGGTTACTGAGAAGTTTTCCCCAACTCTGCCCCGCCTCCATCTCTAAAAGGAGCATCTCTGAAGTATACCTGATCCATCTGTATGTTCATATATTCAGATCACGCCCCTTTTGCATTAACATAAACAAAGCTTCACTATACCTGGCATTGTTTCTTTAAATTTGCAGTATTGTTATATTGAGCATGCACATTATTTAGTTGTTTAACCGTGCTCTTAATCAGTGTATAATATGTCACAAATGGCAGCTGCTAAATGAATTATACATAATGTTTCTAGATTACTCTTGCCTGTATATATTACATAATTTAGGTCCTAACACATTCTCGTCCTTAATTCTCTTCCTTTTATAGAAACTGAATAATTACCTTCTTCTTTTTTGTGGTTCAAAAGTTTGCTTTCTATATATGCTATAAAAGTAAAACCTTTTTAAGGAAAGGCAACATTTTAAGTTTAAATGTTTGTAGAATATTTTATTCTCAAGGCTTGTGTTTCTTTTATTGTTTTTAGGAAAGTTTTCTGGCACTAGTTCTTAGGTGAAAATACATTTGCTTTTTAAAATAATTTCTACTAAGATAAAAGCATAAATTCCATAGGAGTAGGCTGTATTCTTATATAAAGTAACAAATAACAAAGAAGTCAAGGAGAAAACTATACTGCCCTCTCCATTCCACCTTCCTTAGGTTTTTAATCAAGGCATTTGAATAGTCCTATCTGAATATGGAGCCACTATGTAATGGAGAAGATACTGTCAACAAAATATGGCAGAGAAAATAGTGGGTTAGAAACTTGGAGGTCTGATTTTAATCTCAGTTTAGCCATAATACATAATCACGAATCACAAATTGAAATTCCTTGTGCTTCAGGTTTATATCTGTAATAGTATTAATAAAGCTGTCTGCTGGTTACAGAAATAGTCTAAGACTCAACAAGACAGTAAATAAGCTACAGGTGGGTCATAGCCACTGTAAGATCGTCACAAAACACACCAAACACCAGAGTAAGGGAAAGGGTTTATTGGGGAAAACCCAGCAGACCTGAGGGAAGGGGTGAAGAAGGAGAAAGAGAGTGTAAGAGGGAGAGGAGACGAGAGAGCAGAGAGCAGTAGAGAAGAGAGAGAGAGCGAGACGAGAGAGAGGAGAGAGAGAGAGAGTAGGCTAGAGAAGAGAGAGCCTGTTCAGGAACAGGTCCTTTTAAAACTTTGCTGGAGGGCGGGCAGGGAAGCAGGAGCAGCAAATCCCATTAGGATGGGGGTGGAGCTTGACACCTGTGGTTGGGCCATGTGGCCACCTGGCTCCCAGCAATGGCTGCCGGGGCTAGAGCCTAGGATGGTGTCAGGGTATAGATGGCACCATAGATAAAACTGCGCCATTTTCCTAACAGCCACTACTAAGACAAATAGCATAAGAATCACCTACAGCACTTATTTTTAAATGAAGATTCCCAGTTTCAGCCCCAGAGATTCACTTTCATTCTGTAGATCTGAGGGAGGAACAGCGAGGTTTTATGTGGAAATCTGGGCTTTTTATAGACACTCAGATGATAGTGAATCAAGTTATCTAAGGGCCCCATCTTGATCAACTGCTCTAATACAATCCAGACATATATCCAGTTATTTCCTCCTCCTTCAGCCATATGCATCATTAAATAAGACAGAAGTCACATGCAGGTGGAAGGTTTGTCAATACAGTGGGGGAGATACTGGGGGAGGAGGGGAGGGGAGTCAGCAGTGGAAGTCAGAGCTGTTCTGCTTACACTAATGAGGGACCATACTGCACAACAAAAATTATTAACATCTCAGACTTAGTCTTAGCATGTTAGACCATCTAGCACACATATTTCAGTTATTTTAGCTTCTAACAGAAAATAGGTTTTTGTTTTTTTTTGTTTTTTTTGTTTTTTTTAAATTTTTGACAGGCAGAGTGGACAGTAGAGGGAGACAGAGAGAAAGGTCTTCCTTTTTGCCGTTGGTTCACCCTCCAATGGCCGCCGCGGCTGGCGCGCTGCAGCCGGCGCACCGTGCCGATCCAATGACAGGAGCCAGGTGCTTCTCCTGGTCTCCCATGGGGTGCAGGGCCCAAGGACTTGGGCCATCCTCCACTGCACTCCCTGGCCACAGCAGAGAGCTGGCCTGGAAGAGGGGCAACCGGGACAGGATCGGTGCCCCGACCGGGACTAGAACCCGGTGTGCCGGCGCCGCAAGGTGGAGGATTAGCCTAGTGAGCCGTGGCGCCGGCTGAAAATAGTTTTTAATGTAAAACTTTCTTCATAGTAAAAAAGCAAAATTGCCAGCCCTGACTTTTTTCTGGTATTATATCTGATGGATTCAATATTCTCCATTTTATTGCCTCCTACTTGCAGTTTCGTTTCATTAAGATATCACTGATGATCATTTTTGCCCAATACAGCTTGCTCTAAAAATGTGTGTACCTCCCCTGGCACTTATTGAAAACCAGTAAAATTTTGTGAAAATACTTTAAACTGCAATATAACTATAACCTGTGGCCAAAACATAAACAACTTTTCAGAGGTAGTAAGGTTCTTCAAGTTGCTCCAGATACTGAATTTCATCCCAGAGACTTAAAACAATTATATATATATATATATATATATATATATATAATTTGCTATTGAACATTTAATATCTCTAAAGTTGATGGTGTTTCAAGGTACTGGAAATAATTCGTTTTGCTTGAACTCCAGTCTGTCTTGTTGGAAATAGAAGAAACTGCTGTAATTGCAGTTTCCAGAGTTTTGACCTAAAATTTTCCTTCTGGTTCTAAAGTGAAATTTATTCTCCACACTCAACATCGAAAGTACAGTAGTGTTAGGCTCACTTTATAAAAACTATACAAGCTAGGGGGAAAGAACTGGCATAAAAGCATGATAAACAAAACCTTTGTGAAATCATCAAAGGATTCCGTCAGTGGGTCATGATGTATTAATATTGGTATGCCCTCTTGTGGTGAATGAGTTGGACACAGGACATTTAGAAAGGGTTCTGAAGTCCAGGAAGAGGATTGCTTGTTTTTCTTGCTGAGATAGAAGATCTACATTTTAATGAGACCTGATAAACATGAATTTTACTAATGTGTGTTTTTTTAAGAGAGCTTAGTAACCATGAGCTATTTCTCAAAAGAAGAGAGGCTGGAACAGAGGAAACTGTCTCCTAGTCTGAGAAATTTCCCAGGTGGAAATCGAGATTCCAATAGCTGGTTTTAAATTGATGTAGTCAGCGTGTTTTTATCTATGAAATTTAAGATAAAGTTGGAAATGTAATACCTGTGAAAAGATCAAATGTAGAATCAGAAAAAGGAATCGTTGAAATTGGTAAAAAAAAAAAAAAAAAGCTTGTGTTGAGAACAGATCAGGTGGAAAAAAGAAAAACTTAAAAGGGAGAAAAATAAAACATTCGAACTTTTCAGTTGCTTTTTATGAAGTTTATTTGTTTATTTATTTTTATTTATTTGAAAGGCAGAATGACATACACAGAGAGAGAGAGAGATCTTCCATCTGCTGGTTCACTCCCCAAAGGGCCAAGACAGCCCAGGCTGGGCCAAGTCAAAGCCAGAAGCCAAGAACTCCATACACATAGGTAGCAAGAACTCAAATACTTCAGTTGTCACCTATAGCCTTCCCAGGCATGTTAGCAGGAAGCTGGATGGAAGGGATACAAAGCAGCCAGGATTTGAACCAGTGTTCTGATATATGGAATGCCAGCCTCAAGAGCAGCAGTTTAACCTGCTGCACAACAGTGCCAGCCCCATTTTTAAGGCAAATGGCAAGGTGCCTTGCATATGAGTGAAACTCATATTGTTGAGAACATTTAGAAGACTAGAAACTGTCCAAAAGGGCAAGGACACAACCATGATTTTAGAAAGAGGAGAGGTGAAACAATGAGAGAGTCTACAGATCTGGGCTCAGTAGCTCCTATCTAGTGTCCTGCACTAAAATCTAACTGATACATATAAGTAAGAAAACACAGATTAAATGCCAAGAAACCCCATTAAACCCTAATTAATGAAGAGAGAGTCTAGGGTTAAACCTGATGAGATTTTTTTTGTTTTTTGTTTGTTTGTCCCCCCACCCCCACCCTTAACTTCCCTCCCTCCCACAATCCTCCCCTCTCCCGCTGGCTTTGTAACACAGAAAGCTGTCATTAATGATGCCAGTATCCCACAGAACAGTGCCATTTCAAGTCTCAGCTGCTCTGCTTCTGAGTTGGTTTCCTACTAATGCACTTGAGAAGGCAGTGGAAGTGCTTGGGCCCCTGCCACTAATGTGGAAAACCAGGATGGAGTTCATAGCTCCTAGAGTTCAGCCTGGCCCAACCTTGTTAATGTAGCCATTTGAGGAGTGAACCAGTGCATGAAAGACCTCTCTCTGTATCTTTCTCTGTCTGTAGTTCTGCCTTTCAAATAAGTAAAAATACATAAATAAATAAATACATCTTTTTAAAAAAAGGAAAAATATAAGCTAGCATGGTGGATTTCATAGAGTATTGGGAAATTATCAGAGATGATAATAGCAATTGTAGGAACTACTTTGAAAAATAAGTGGTGCTTGCTTTTGTAGATAGATTTCCCCAGATTAAATTATTTGCTATATATGAAGATGGCTATATTTGAAGGGATTTTGAATAAAGAATTCAAAAGTTTTTTCATTAATACAAATTATATTTCAGTTTATATAATCATTTAGGCCATACTTGTTTAAGTCAGAGTTTCCCATCCTACTCTCACAATTATAATTTATTTTAGTACTAGAAATGGCCCAGAAAAATACAAAGCACCTAGTAAGATCACCCAGAAAATATTGGTAGATAGCCATTTTTCTTATTCTGAACTAGAGGACTATAAGCAGTTCTCAAGAACAGAGAAGTACATTTTCTCTGACACTTTAAGTTCTATTTGTAGCTAAATATTTCTCTTAAAAAATCCTACTCTTGAAAACTTGTAATACATTGACAGGAAGGGGATTATAATAACAATCATGTATAATACCATCCATTATATTCCCTTTGACATTTTGCACTATCCTCTTGTTTTTTTTTAATGATACTATACATTCATTTTTACTAGTCTTCTGACTTTTAGTCTGAGGTGAATCTAGGTCACATTTCTATCAATGTAGTTTCTAATGAAAATTTATAAAAACTCATCCTGTCCTGCTACTCCCCGTAATTGTAGCCATCCTGCCATTCACACTGACAGGAAACAAGTACAGATGAATCTGAACTTTGTAGTTTGAAAGGTGTTGATTGTAAAGTCTCTTGTCCCTCACTGAATGCATCTTAAATTTAGCTTGCCTAGAACAGTGCAGCATGTCAGCAAGAATAAGTGGAGTAGGCCACAAGGTAGAAAAGATGGATGGATAAGAATAAGAAAATCACAAATGCTGAGGCACATTCTGACAGAAATAGGTCCCATGAAAACAGCATTCTATAAGGTGCGTTTACCTGAATTGCCAGCTCTGGGCCCAAGAACTTAGCTGTCGTAATCAAAGAGCTACCATCAGTACAGGTTTTAATAGATGACACTATCTGGAGTACTCTCAATTCTGGATTTATTGGGATGACAGAAGGATTCCCTAAATGGCCCAAATCCATATCATGAAAATGAAACAAAATGCATTTAACCACGTATTAAGCTAACTGTAGGTCTACTCAAAAAACAAAAAAATGGCATCTTAATGCTAAGTCCCAATTTTTTCCAAGTAAAAATTTGCAAACAGTGTCTAAGACAACAGTTCCCTTTTGGCCTAATCTGAATTCTTCCAGTTTTCAATGACTCTATTCTATATCTCATCATTTTTAGCAATGTATTTGCTTGAAGCACATTTTAGTCTTTTTCACGGAATTTCTAAGATGGACTACTTCCTGTAATAAAGTGGGAAATTCTTGTTCCCTGCTATCTTTGTAAATCTAAAAATAGCATATTTTTGTGTGGTGGTATTGGAGTGTTGGTGTCTTTCTGAGTATTCATACTATAGCTACATTTTTCATATAAATGGAAAATATTAAAAAGGGCTTTTGATATATTATCAGAAGAATTTGAGTGGAGAGAATTACAACTAAGACTAGTATCTCTAATGCTGGCCAGCTTACTTGCAGATGTCTCAAGTCCTCATTTTCATCTTTTTTTTTTTTTTTTAATTTTTTGACAGGCAGAGTTAGACAGTGAGAGAGAGAGACAGAGAGAAAGGTCTTCCTTTTTCCGTTGGTTCACCCCCCAAGTGGCCGCTACGGCCTGTGTATTGAGGCCAGCACGCTGCGCCGATCCGAAGCCAGGAGCCAGGTGCTTCCTCCTGGTCTCACATGCGGGTGCAGAGCCCAAGCACTTGGGTCATCCTCTACTGCCTTCCCGGGCCACAGCAGAGAGCTGGACTGGAAGAGGAGCAACCGAGACAGAACCGGCGCCCCGACCGGGACCAGAACCCGGTGTGCCAGAGCCGCAGGCAGAGGATTAGCCTAGTGAGCCGTGGCGCCGGCCTTCATGTTCATCTTGAGCAAGATATTACCATCTTTCAAGAGTTCCACTGACTGAACACTCAAGATAATTTAAAGAACATTGGAGTTTCTGTTGGGTGGGACACTATTATTGAGACACCACAGAGTTCATAAAACTTTGTTTTCAACATGGAAATTCTATAATTTTATGTAGAATATTCATGTATTTTAGACTTCAAGACTAAAAACCTATTTGAAATTATTGTTTTTTTAAAGATTTATTTATTTGAGAGGCAGAGTTACAGACAGAGGGAGAGACACAGAGAGAGGTCTTGCATCATTTGGTTCATCCCCAATTGGTCAAAACTGCCAGAGTTGGGCCAATCTGAAGCCAGGAGCCAGGTGCGTCTTCTGGGTCTCCTACATGGTTGCAGGGGCCCAAGCACTTGGGCCATCTTCTACTGCTTTCCCAGGCCATAGCAGAGAGCTGGATCAGAAGTAGGGCAGCTGTGACTTGAACCAGTATGCAATGAGATACTGGTGCCACAGGCAGAGGCTCTACCTACTATGCCACAACACCAGCTCCTAGAAATTATTTTAACTTGGCATGCTCCCTAAGAACCAAAAACTAAAGGAGTTGTAAAATTTTGCCTTGAAAGGATATCAGGTTGTGTTTTCTGTCATGGTTATTGTATGTTTATTGGTAATTCTCAAGTTGGGCCATTAGAAGGGGAATTCTAATACTTGAGCTGAATACCCCTAAAATTAAAGTTGTAAAGTGTGCTTTCCTTTGGGGAGTCCTCCTTAAGCACTGCTTCCAGTCACAATCTTCAGAATTTATCTTTATGGCTTACACAAGTGTACACAAGATTGAGGGCTGCACTTTGGATTTCCTCTCATGGATGTCTTTGTAGATTTGTGTACACAGCGCATGACCTGCGCATACAAAATCAACACTCCTTTGAAGCTGCTCCTCAGAAAAGCTGTGAAGCGTACTTTGCTCTGTTCGTGGAAAAGTATGTCTCTTTCCTTAGCACATAGTAAGATGTCAGCAGCATTGTTTATATATGATTTAGTCTTGGAGACCATCTGTAGCTCAAATGAAAAATAGAGGCCTTTTCAGTATCTCAGTCTGAGAGCTGAAGGACGAGGAATGAGTACCAAGCCGCTTTTGCTTTTGGCGTAGGCAATCACCCTGTTCGTTCCTGCTATTGTCTCCTGATACCCACTGGAGAAAAAATAAATTATTTTGTTATTATTAATTTAATGTGTGATTTAAAAAAAGGACAATGAAGGTAAAATGCAGGCTTTAAAACATTAAACACAATAACCAACCATTAAACAAGATATAAACTGGAAGAATAAAATGGGTCTGGAAGCATCTGAGAAACCGATTATTCTTTAATGAGACTGTGTTAGGAGGTCATGTCATAGGCCCTGCCCCTAACTGCAGCAAGGTGCCCTCACCTACAGCATTCAGACCTAAGACGTCAAAACAACCCAGCCTCTGTGAGAAGGTGTGCTGGCTCATCTCACATTCCAGAATAAACAGTTTCCTGCCTTTCAGCTAATGCCCCATAGAAATGAATTTTATGAGAGACTTACATTATTTCTTAAATCACAAAGTAAACTAAATCTTTAGGGAATATTTAAGGATGACTGTTTTTTAATGGCATAGCATTAGCATATACTGTTAGAACCTGGAATAAATACTCACTTGAATTAAGTGTAAACCAAGAAGAAAATAAAATGTGGTACATCCATGTGATGGGACATGGAGTAGAACTTCACAGTATGTGGCCCATAGACCTTCATCATTTCTTTTGCCATTTTTATGTCCACAGGCTCCCAATTTGCATTTCTTCCAACAACCAGCTCCCAGGGCTTGTCAGAAGCCTACCCTACAGCTGTTAGCACCTACCTTGCCAGCAGGCAAAAGGGTCTGGAAAGAAAGTTGGAAATTACACCCACCAAGAAACAGTCTTTAACCAGTGAATAACAGGGAGAGAAGCCCTCTTGCCTCTGACAATTCTGAGGCGAAATATAAAAAGGAATGCAAAAGAATGATGGACACATTGGTCAAAGTAGGTAGTACCATGGGTGGGAACCGGAGAGGGAATGAGATAGTGGAACCCCTGAGCTTCTACTGTATTAGAAATACTCTATTTTTTTAAGCTAGATGTTGGTGATATGGGTGATCGTTGTATTAGTGTTCATGTAACTCTTATGTGTCGGAAATAGTTTGTAATATTTTCCAAAAACATTTTTAGAAAGATTGATACAGTAACACCTGCATGCTTTGCATTAGAATTTAAAACATCTATCAGCTTATTAAAAATGCTAGAAAGGCCCATCTTCATCACATTTATCTTGATAGAAGTCACAGCTACCAGAATCTAGAGTCAAAAGAATAGAAGACTTTAACACAAAATTTCGTAGTGCCTGTTCTTCCCTGGCTCCCACTGACTGCTTTTTCTATTTCTAATCCTGTCCATCAGCACACATCCTCTTCCACATGGTCCACCCTCACTTGTCTTCTGCTGTGTACCTCATGGTCTCCACTTCAAGAATGAACGTTAATGCCGTGAACCATAGATCCCTTTCATCTTCAAATTTATTAAAATTCAGCATGGGTAATACATGTTTCCACTTTCACCTGATTGTCTTTCCTGGTAGCTGAATGTTCATGTGACATAATTCTATCATTGGAGTTCTCTATAGACTTGCACTATAGGACCACTGTTTATAAACTTTGAGAAGAGATATTGTAGCCTAATTGTTATTGCTATCCCTATATTGTTTGCTAAGGCACAATCAAGTACTACAAACTGGATGACTTTAGCAGACTTTATTTTCTCACAGTTCTGAAGCTAAAATTCCAAGTCCAAGGGCTTTATAGTCTGGTTCCTTCAGAAAGTTTTTTGTTTTTTAAAGATTTTTTATTTATTGATTTGACAGGTAGAGTTACAGACACAGAGAGAGAGACAGAGAGAAAGGTCTTCCCTCTGTTGGTTCATCCCCCAAATGGCCACCATGGCCGGTGCTGCGCCAATCCAAAGCCAGGAGGCAGGTGCTTCTTCCTGGTCTCCCATGGGGTGCAGGACCCAAGCACTTGGGCCATCCTCCACTGCCCTCTCTGCCACAGCAGAGAGCTGGACAGGAAGAGAGCAACTGGCACCCATATGGGATGCTGGCGCCGCAGACAGAGGATTAACCAAGTGAGCCATGGCACCGGGCCCTCCTTCATAGAGTTTTAAAGAATAATCTTTTCCTGCCTATCTCCTAGTTTCTGGTGATTTTCTGGCAATCTTTAATGTCCTTTGGCTTATGGAAGCATCATCCCACCTCTACTTTTATTTTCATGTGCTGTTTCCTGGTGTGCATGTCTCTGGTCCAAATTTCTCCTTTCGTAAGTACACAAGATGAATTATATTAGAAGGCCCAGCCTATTCAAGTATGACCTCATCTTACATTAACTAATTACATCTGCAGTGATTCTATTTCCAAGTAAGGTCATATTCTGACTCTGGAGGTTAAAGACTATAGCACAGGAATTTTGGGGAGACAAAATTCAACCCTTAATAATCCCATATGTCTGAGATCAGAAGCAATGAGAAATTACCTTTCCTTGATCTAAAAACAGCCCTCTGGAAAAGTGGCTTCAGCTTTTCACTCAATCAATCTTCTTGGAACTCAGTTGAAAAGAATTGAAGACATTGTCATTTCTCTTTTGACTAAAGCCCTTTATTTCCGTTAATGTCCTGTTGTCATATGCAGTATTCCAAGCAGCTTTTCTGTTAAGTATTCTCTCACCTTCTTCTTTCTATTAAGATGGAGAGCATTATTCTTCCATACAATGTAGCCTTGAAACAAAACCATATTAGTTTCCTTAATGGCTTCTTCTGACTTATAAATGCTGGTTTATTTTGGCTTGCATATGAAGTTTGATTGCATGCATTTCATAACTGAGTTTCCCTACTGATATATTAATCAGAACCATCATAGCTCAAGATGATAATTAGCTGGCAAGTTGTGGCAAACATATACAAAGATATTTATAGATATCTCCCACTTTCTTTCTGCATGTTAACATTGTCTAATAAATCAGATACTCTGTAAGTGACTGAATACCCAGACAAAATATTTTACTTTTATTGAGAGAGTGACATTTTAGAATAACATTCTTAAATATTCACAGTGCCTGTGGCATAATTAATCTGCTGCTCCATAATTTGACTCTTAAAATTTTTGATATTACCTCATAGATAATTTTACCATTTCACATGGAAAGGTTGTTGATGTACATTTTCTAAATTTATTTTACACAGTATTACCTCAGAAAAGATGTTTCTATAAAAATATACATTTCCACTTTCCCATTTACAGTTTCATTTATACTGTGGAAAACAAATTATCATGCAACACATTTGAACATTTTCATAGCTAAGTGCCTGTATATAAATAAATGTGAAAGGTATTAGCTGACTTAACTTCTTTTCTAGGCAGATATGTTGGAAGCATCTGGTAACTTCAAAATATTTAAACAAGGGAAAATTGGAGAACATATGACTAGCTCTTTCTGATTAGCTTTTAAATCTTTCTTTTTTAACCAGCAGTTACTTGGGGACGTTGGAGGGGTGGATTGAGAATAAATATAAGAGAAAAAATATATGTTAGAAAACAGCCTGGGAAGGCTCTTGAGGTACATGGAAAGCAAGGTCCATTGGAAATCACAGTAGGCCAATGTTTGAAAGGCCAAAATTCTATTCATTTCTCATATACTTTTTTTAATGGAGGGAATCAGTTAAATGAATAACCCAGCAGAAGCTATCTTTCTCTGTTCTGTTCAAGCCCCTATTGACCCCTTCATATCTTCTTGGGACCAAAAAAGCAAGAAGCAGAGAATATACTTGCCTTACACCACCATATCACTTACATAAATAAGTGATAGAACACTAGATAAACTGTAAATTGTGTTAAGGATTTTTTCGCTTTGAGAGAAAGGTTACCAAGAGGAAAGCACAAAGTTTACCTCCCAACTGAAGTTTTGTTTCAATTTGTTTTATTTGTTAGTTTGTTTGCATTTATGTTAGGACCTGGTCTATGCTCTGGTCATAACTGCTCAGAGAAGGTCCTTTTGTTAGATAACTGTATCCAACAAAATATTTGAGATGGCCATGAGTTAACAGCTATCTTCGCAATCTTGCTTCAAGATAACGTAAGAACAAGTTAGACAAATTCAACTACACATAAATACATCTGTTAAACTAATAATTAATAGATAAATATTAACAGGTACAAAACCTCCATAAAATTATTATGTCAAAAAATGCTATCTCAAATCCCAATTCTTGCCGGCACCGTGGCTCACTAGGCTAATCCTCCACCTGCAGCGCCGGCACCCTGGGTTCTAGTCCTGGTTGGGGCGCCGGTTCTGTCCCAGTTGCTCCTCTTCCAGTCCAGCTCTGCTGTGGCCCAGAAAGGCAGTGGAGGATGACCCAGGTCCTTGGGCCCGGCACCCACATGGGAGACCAGGAGACCTGGCTCCTGGCTTCGGATCAGCGCAGTGCGCTGGCCGCAACATACTGGCCGTAATGGCCACTTGGGGGGTGAACCAACGGAAAAAGGAAGACCTTTCTGTCTCTCTCTCTCACTGTCTAACTCTGCCTGTCAAAAAAAAAAAAAAAATCCCAATTCTTAGAGGGGATCCCCAAACATCTTACCTGGAAAAATAAATTCAAGGAAGCTTAAACAACATGCTAGGGCCACAATTCTGTAGTGTTATTATCCAGGCAATCAGAAAGCCCCAGATCCATGACCATTAAGGATTGTTTATGGATTAGAACCAATCCCTCAGGCCAGCACCATGGCTCACTTGGCTAATCCTCCGCCTGCGGTGCTAGCACCCTGAGTTCTAGTCCCGGTTGGGGCGCCGGATTCTGTCCTGGTTGATCTTCTTCCAGTTCAGCTCTCTGCTGTGATCCAGGAAGGCAGTGGAGGATGGCCCAAGTGCCAATACACAAATTATGAATATCACTAATTCCACTAATGAGGACCTATATCTAACATCCATTATGCTGGTAAACAATCCACCAATTTAACCAGTGTCCTATTTTTCTTGACATTCATTTTGCTAATTAATGAAGTTTGAGGTATTGATCCAGTACAAATAGCTGAAGCAGTTATATCAGCTCTCACTGTAGTCTGGACTTCCAATTACTAGAGAGTCATCTCATTGGTTTAAGATCTCAGAATGAGTAACAGATCACACCCAAAGTATAACTTATACTGACTGTAGACCCTGAAGTAACTGTCAGTGAATTAACAGATATTAGAAACATTAATCATTAAGAAAGTAAGCGCTTTTGTGATGTCCATTATTCTGTTATCTATCCTCCTTTTTCTTTTTATTATTTTATACATGAGCAATCATTTATGCTAATTAACATTCTCTTTTGGCATCTTCTCTTTTTTCGATGTATTAGTCAGTGTATCTCTGGTTATTTGTGCCTTCCAGGAAATAAGCCTTTTCTGTCAGTATTTAGAGTGATATTTCCTCCAAATCAGACTTTAGACCTCCTGCTTAGGAACATTCTGGGATAAATTATTAAAAAATGAAAAGTCTGGAAGTGTGCATCAGGGGTTACTCTAGAAATCAGCAGTTTTAATATACACACCCATTCCCAACCTATGATTCTTTTTTTTTTCAACCTAAGATTCTTACACTCATGAAAACTTGAAAACACATTGTTTTTGTCTGTTCTAGGCAAGTAGCAAGACCCCTATTAAGCATAAACTGCACTGGTTGGTTTTATTTGGAATTTTTCCTGGAGGATCTACTTTTCAGAACATTGTGAAACCTTCATAAATATTCAGTAAGTGTAAAGCAAACTCTCAATTATTCAGGTGTAAATTAACTAGCTGATGGATTATCCAGCACTCAGCTTCTTCTGCCTTCTCCTAATGGGTTTGGCTATTTCTCTGGAGAACATATCACTCATCTTTTACAACTTGTTAGCAAGTTTAATAAAAGACCCAGTTTCTAAGCATATTGAAGAGTCGTTGGGACTCTTCTGTACAATAAATTTCCTACCTATAAAGACCATCCCTTACATAGATAAGGAAGAGTTAACAATAGCATCCACTAATAATGTGAAAGAAAATAATATTTATTTAGGTTTACAAGTTATAATGTACATTGCTAAATATCAACATGAAACATAAGTACAGCTACATTATTGTGTAACTAAGAACATAATTAAAAATTACCTTTCACAAGGGTTTCAAAATATCATTGACTAGTATTCTTAGTCAAAATTGGAGAGAAGTTAGCCAAAAAGGACAAAGGCAACCCTTTCTTCTCAGATATACCCGCACAAGTATAGTTTGTATCCATAGGATTTTCTCAGATCTCCTGGGATGTTTTCCCCAAATCCTGGCTGACCTGTTGATTATAGGCACATCAAGTCTTAGGATTATTTAATCAATGGCAGATCCTATGTAGCTACCATTATCTGATCATGCAGCCTACAGGCCCTAAATCACCACATGTAAGTAACTTATGAAGAAAGCATGGGGATCCATAAATCCTTGAAACACAGAAACTCTGGTTTGAACAATATCTAATATCTTAATGATTTTTTTCACATGTGGCATCCCACTCTACTCCAGTCTACAGAAGCTTTCTATAGGTCACTAACACTGCCACACACATTTCTGTTTCCTTCCTTGAAATACATATTGTGATGTTTTCTCTAATTTATCACTAGACCACTGCTGTTTATATGCTCAAGATTCCAGTCTTCCACAGTGGGACATTTGCCTAATCAGATGAGGAAGCTATTGGTGGCAAAAGACCTCTAAGAACACCCACTTAAAAATGCTATAGGGGATCTTCTAGATAATCTAATTTAGCTTCTGTCAGGAGCCCCTATGTGGTTACTCACCTCAGATTTCTTTTAGTATATCCTCCAGACTCTCAGTTGTCCCAGCTGTGAAAATGTAACTGACAGCTTTTTGTCTTATTGTTGTGGTTTATCCTAAACTTGACCTGTCAATGTCATCAACAGATTCCTATGAGCAGAGAATTGGCTGAAACCAGGAGCTTCAGGATTTGATAACAAATCCCAAATAATCACTCACTCTATTGAGTCATCTCCTCTTAATTCCATTGTCTCAGAAAGGCTGGGGCAAGATGGAGTGGGAAATGAGGGAAGAGAATAATGACATACGACAAGACATAAAAACTTCTATCATATGTTTATATGGAAGTAGCAGTTGAGATAAGTTCTTACCAGTCTCTATAATGCTTTATAATCAAGCCTGGTTTGGTCTTTTGCTTGAACAGAGTAAAACATGAGAGCGGACTGTTGGAATGTGGGAGTTTGTGAGAATATTCCTTTGGAGTATGCAAGTGGCATAGTCCTTGATAGAAGTCAAACATATATGCCTAATTCACACATTTGCTTATTCTTTTGTTTGCTTGTTTTGGAATTAAATGATAAGTTTATTTTGGTGCAGAAAAATTTTGACTAGTAGGCATTTGGCATAGTAGCTAGGATGCTGCTTCGGATGCACCATTCCATATTGGCATGCCTGGGTTTGAGTCCTGGCTCTGTTTCTGATCCCAGCTTCCTGCCAATGTGTGCCCTGGGAGGCAGCAAGTAATGACTCAGTACATGGATCTTTGCTACTCATGTAGGAGTCCTAAATGAGTTCCTGGATCCTAGGTTCGACCTCTGCCAGCTGCAACTGTTGCAGGCATTTGGGGAATAAGTGAGCAAATAGATATCTCTTGCTCTCCCTCCCTCTCTCCCTCCTTTCCTCTCACTTTCTCTCTCTCCTTGCTGTAATTGTGATATTGTGTACATGGAAAATAGTACCTTAAAAAACATGTACTTTGGATGGACTCAGGCCAAAATAATTTAATGCTTTTAAAACAAAATTATGTAAGCAAGTTAAGTAATGCCTACATGAATCTTGGGGCAAAATGTGAAATCCCAATATAGTTTTCAAAGTCAAAAAGAAAAAAATTAGAATTGGAAGCTAAAATTCTTATTATTTTCCATCCAAAAGATTTAACTTCCTTTCCTATGCACACTACAGAGCTGTTTAGATTCTCATTTCAGTCTGATACCTTTGACTGCCCCCAGTGTGACTGCTCAGAACTTGATTTAGGATACATTTTGCACTGTTGGATTATGCAGTCTGTCACTGTTCCTGAAAGGATGAGTACTTTGTGCTTCCAAGATGAAAAATGGGAAAGTTTCAAAGAATCTAGTTAAATCTCAATTAAATTTAAATCCAAAATTGTATTGCTCCTTTCTTGGCCAAAGTAACTAAATTATATAATAAGTCTTTTTCAATTCCAATTTCAAGATCTGCTTCTAACCTATTAAATCAACCAAAGTGCTTTTACAGATCTACCAAATAATAATATCCCAGGTTCCAGCTCTATGGAATGCTACTTTCTGCTGCATATTTCTTGCCTTCATAATGATAATCCCTGTTCTCTCTTTGCAACAGTGTTTCCCATTTCCAGTCCTTTTCCCACAGTATTCTTATTTTTCTTATTTCTAAAAATATAGTGGTTTTGATGAATTTTAAGACTAAGCATTTACTTACTATAACTCTTTTTAATTGTTTTGAGAGTGGAAGAGGATAGTTAGAGGAATGTTAGCTGAGAAAGAGGAATTATACTCTGAATGAAAACGTCAGAGAAGGATGCATGGAAGCAAAGTAGCCAAAAGCATAGTGGAGAGTGGCAATACACTGCCTTCCTACCCAATGTTCGTTAGTTCTACAAGGAAGGAACGAAGGAAGGAGAGAGAATTTTTTTTTCACTTTTTAGAAAAGAGGGAAGAAGAAGGGAGGAAGGAAGTGGAAAAATACCCTTGAACATATCTGAATAAGTCCTCCTTAAATCATGGTGAGATGGATTTTAGTATTACTTTTGCTTAAGTGACTACTCTCAGGGTCATGTGAGAGCATTCCTTGCTCAAAAAAACTGAACGATGTTTTTCCTTAAAATTGATTTTTCTGAAATGGGTTTTTCTTTTTCATCAAAATCTCAACTTTGATGCATTAGCATTCCAAAGTGAAAATGATCTCAGTAGCGAAGAGGAAATGGAAAGTTGCCCAGGTAAAACTTCTCCCTGCCTCTTAGTAGCAGTGTGCAGAATTGAATCTGTAAATCAAATTTCTGTACGTCTCCTCCATACATAAGGTCCCTTGGGTGGGGGGGGGTAGCTATTGACTGAACCCTGTGGATAATTCTCTTTATAAATGAAGAAACTTCTTTGAAGGATAATTATCTGAACATCACTTCCCTACCACCGGTTTCTGTTTCTTTTCTTCAAAGACTTCAACGTATTTGGTTTGCAAAAATCCATTTCTCAGATGTGATTTCAATAATGTCAATATGAAAAAGCTTTAAAGGGAGACATAAAGGCAGAAAGAGGGTGATAGAGAGAGAAGGAAAAGAAGCAATTGGTGTTACCCTGGTCAGGGAATGGCATGAATATTCCAGCAAATTCCACCCATTAAGACAGAGAAGAAAATCATTGCTCTGAGTCGACAAAATCTACCAATCCATTTTTCACTGATGCAAGTTGGGCTGAATAAGCAGTTATCTGGAATATGAAAAGCCTGTATGATTATACAGCCAAGTGTTAGGATGTCTGGCCAGCAGCATAACCTGATATGGTAGAAAATGCCCAAAAGGTTCAGATCAAGGCCATAACCAGGTATGAAGAAGATAGGTTTACTGCAATTTCAGGATTTCAAACAAGGTTTCCCAAGGGAAGGTTTCCTGAATTAGGGTGAACCTTTCTACAAGTCTATAAACTGGACCCATTGATCAAGTCCACCTTTGCTGGAACCCACTCACTCAGAATTTAATACGCTTCTGACAACACTGAGGAGCAAAGGACTCAACCCCAGCTTGGCAGGCTGATGCCAGCCTAGAAACTTTAGCCTGATGGGTATCTGAACACTCCAAGGTAAACTATAAAAATTTTTCAAGTTATGACTTTGCCTACTACTACGAAGAGTTTATTTTAGGGGTTGGGATTGTGGCACAACAGGTTAAACCACTGCTTATAACAGCAGCACTCTGTATCAGAGTGTTGGTTCAAATCCCAGCTGCTTTGCTTCCAATCCAGCTTCCTGCTAATGTACCTGAAAAGGCAACAGATGATGACCCAAGTCCTTGGGCCCCTGCCACCCATGTGGAAGACCAGAATTTAGTTCCTGGCTCTTCTTGGCTTTAGCCTGGCCCTGACCTGGCTGTTGGCAGCCATTGAGTAGTGAATCAGCTGGTGGAAAATCTCCCTCTTTTTTCTCTCTTTTAAGTACATCAGTAAGTCTTTATTTGCAAAAAAGAATTTATTTTACCCTTGATTTACATGATCTAACTTACATAGTAGTGTGGTATAAAAACTTTTGCAGATTAAAAAAATCTCTTTAAAGTATACCAAAGGTAAAAGCTACATTTTATAAGACAGAGCTATACTTAAAATAGTGGGTGTACAGAACAATAGAAAGAAACCTAAAAGTTAAGTGCAACACCATTCCAAGAAAAATAAAAGCATAGATTATTAAGGAGTGACTCATTGCCCTAGAAATAATGTCTATGTTAATGGTACCTGAAGTACCATTAAGTACCTTAAGTACCATTAAGTACCTGAAACTGCATTCCAACCAGGTGCCTTTACGGTCTCAATTCTATTCTCCACTCCCTCCCCTAAGGATTTTAAGAAGGCCACATAGATCTACAGCTATTCACCTACTAATGCTTCATATCACACTTGGGCAAAAACAGTCACAATGCACTTTTTAGTGATTCAGTTTTCTTTTTCCTATGAGCATACAGATTTTAAGAATTTTAGAGTACTTCTTTCTACACAAAATTATTTTCTTACTGAGGCATCAAAACAATTGACCTACTCATTTTATTAATTAATTAGACCAATATTTGGCAATTTTAACCTAAAGGAGGTAAAAACAAATTTTCTCCAGACACAACTAGCTGTCTGCTTGTTTCTGACAACATTGTAGCCCTTGTGATTTGGAGGAATCAAGAAAATTCAATTACTGAGTTTGAATCAAGCCTTTGAAAAGTACAGTACAATGGCTTCTGCTTATTGCAACCACTTTAGGAAATGGTTATTTGAGTCTAATAACTGGCTGATTCAATTAGAAGGAGACAGGAAAACCATTTGCTGAAACAAGCACTGTGTTTGTTATTCACTGCTGTCATCTAAAGCACAACTTAGAAACCACAGACTTATAAGTCAGGGTTCTCCATCTTTTCAAAGCCCGGTCTATTGAAGGCTGTGGCACAACCCATTTTTGACTCACTTCACCAGGAATCCTCTTCCATTAAGTGGGGTGTCCATTGGAGTTTGGGTTGTGTTGACATGGCAATTAGAACCTTGCAAGATTCTAATCTATCAAGACACATAGCCATGAGGGAAATTCTTGCTCCAAATCAGATGAAAGTAACTCTCTGGGGCCTGTGCTTTGCAGGAGACAAAAACAATCAATTGTTATTCTTTTAATCCCCAGCAAAAAACAGGAAAAAGCAATTAGAGACCTGCTTCAATTCCAGTTTTATAGGTAAATAAAACACACAGGCATTGAATGGGAAGTTTAAAGAGTATCAAAAACCACACAAAGTGACATTGCAAATAATCTACATACACTATTCTTGTTTTTGACCCTAGAGAACCAAAACCTAACTTTGTTATCATAACATTAGAATTCCTTTAATTTTACACCAAACAATAAGCCTGATTTGAAACATTTGTTTTCTCTAAATTCTGTACCTGTATTTATATGTCTTGCACACTCAAATTAATTTTTCAACACACCTTTTATTGAACTTCAGCAATGCATAGAGAGATAAGCTGAATCTAATATGGAAAATAGATTACTTTAAAAAAAAAGAGATTTATTTATTTTATTTGAAAGTCGGAGTTACACAGAGATAGAAGGAGAGGCAGAGAGGGAGAGAGAGAGGTCTTCCATCTGCTGGTTCACTCCCCAACTGGCCGCAACAGCTGGAGCTATGCTGATCTGAAGGCAGGAGTCAGGAGCTTCTTCTGGATCTTCCATACAGGTTCAGGGGCCCAAGGACTTGGATCATCTTCTACTGCTTTCCCAGGCCATAGCAGAGAGCTGGATTGGAAGTGGAGCAGCTGGGACTCGAACCAGCACCCATATGGGATGCTGGCACTACAGGCGGTGGCTTTACCTGCTATGCCACAGCCCCATGAAAAATAGCCTATTGATATAATGGGTGTCAACCTGTAGTCTAACTTAAAGAAATGACTACCTTCTACAAATGCTAATATGCATGCAGGAGTTTGAAAAAAATAGAGATGGTTATTTGTCATCTTCTAGGTGTATTCTTAAGGTAGAACAAACAGCATCCCAACTGCATTGGAAGTGAGGAAAAAATAAAGGCATCAAAGAAAATTTTAAAGCTTCCTGGGTAGCCTAAAATGGAAGAATGGTTGGAGGAGCAGTCCTAAAAGGAAAACAATTGCTCAATTTTGAATATGGTAAGAGATGTTCCAGAGAGAGATGTTGAGTTGTGTGTGTGTGTGTGTGAGAGAGAGAGAGAGAGAGAGAGAGAACAAGACAAAGAGATAGAGACCAAGTTCAGGGAAGAAGCCCACAAGGGAGATGTAAGTTTGGGAGTCACTGGCAGATTAAAGGTTTTTAAAGTCACAGGACTACATGAGTTTGCCAAGAGAGTGAGAAAAGAGAATATGGGTGCACTCTGAGCTGATAGTTTGAAATGATGAGGAGGAAAATATCAAGAAGGAAGGACCAGAGGGTTAGGAAAAAGAGCCAAGAATGAGTGTGTCCTGGGATCCAAGTGAAGGAAGCATTTCAAGGAGGAAGGAGTTTTCACAGCAAATGACGATATACAAAATGTTATAGCTATAATTTTCTTTTTTATGTAATATAGACCCTGATTTCATTTTTGTTCTGATTATCCAGGAATACTTTTAAACAGTCTTTTATATTTAACCTTAGTTTATCTTTGGTTAGATATGTGTCTTATAAATAACATTCAATTAGATGAGTGTTGGCTATTTGTGTACATGAGCCTGAATCTAAGAGTCTCTTTCTTTTAATAAGGAGTTTATTTCATCTCCATTTATTGTGACAACTCCCTTAGTTTTATAAATTTTCTTTGTTCATTTCCCTACTTTTTCCATATTAATGAAAATAACCATACTGTATTACTGTTCATTTCTGATTTAGAAGCTGTATACATTGCCATTTTTTACACTAGTACTTACCTTAAAATTGATTTTTTTTTTTTTGACAAGCAGTTAGTGAGAGAGAGAGAGAGAAAGGTCCTCCCTCCGTTGGTTCACCCCCCAAATGGCTGCTATGGCCAGCGCACTGTGCCAATCCAAAGCCAGGAGCCAGGTGGCCCCTCCTGGTCTCCATGTGGGTGCAGGACCCAAGCATTTGGGCCATCCTCCACCACCCTCCTGGGCCACAGCAGAGAGCTGGACTGGAAGAGGAGCAACCGGGACAGAACCGGTGCCCCAACCAGGACTAGAACCCAGGGTGCCAGTGCCGCAGGTGGAGGATTAGCCTAGTGAGATGCAGCGCCGGCACATGTATCCCTAAAAATTCTAAGAATGGAATTTTTCTAGCTTTTTCTTCTCTTTCCCTGCCATTTCCAAGTTTCTAGGAAATTAGCAGGAATCTATCGAAGCCTTTTCCTTGAGTCAGTGGGTATATGGAGTGTAGACAGGACTTAGTCACACACAGTTTATTTTCCTGCACGGGGAAACAGGCATGGAACTATATTGTAACAGCATGCAAACAGTGTTGGTTCCCCAAAGTGCTTAACCAATGAATCATTGTGTGTGATATAAGGAGTGCATTCTATGGCACTGGTGGGTGTGATAAACAAGGTTTCAAGAAGCTATTTAAAAGTAACTTTTAAGTATCTTGTGCCTGATTGATGTTCTGTAATATGGCACATGCTTAATGAAAGAATCATTAACTGGAATATAATTAGATGTTTAATTCAGTCCCTAGTCAATCATTTGCTCTTAAATACACCTAACAGTAAATAACCCCAGCTATTTTGGTTTTTTCCATTTTCTGGTACAGAATTTGAATAGACTGGTATCTGTGGCATATACTAAAGATGTCAGACCCCTCAATATGCCAAAGCTTTTTTTCCAGAAAAAAAAAAAGAAAAGAAAAAAAAAAGATTCCTCGGGACATCACACACAGGGTTTGGTATTTAAGTTGACTTCTGTGTTTCTTGGTGACTCACCAAAGCATGTTAACCTATTAAAGGTTCTTAGAAGACTCAACATTAAGACACTTTTTTAACCCTTTATGACCCAAAGTTACTTTTGCTTGTCTTGCTGTAACAGTTTATTTTCAGAGGGAAATAGTTCAGGAAATACTGCTATATGGTGCTCTGTTAACAAATACTTAGAGCAGTTGCTTTAAGTTCTTTAAATTTACACTTGATTACAGGCCTACCTAAGTTCTTCTGTGTCTTTAATATCTTAAAGAGTTTTAATGAAAGTCCCTGTAAGTTTTGACTTTCAGTTCTGCCTTCCTCTTCCTTTGCTCAAGTCTGAAAACAATTCAAATATAAACCCAATGGTAGGAATGACCAAGAAATTATAGCCACAGAAATATGTATGCAGAAGGAGAGCTCTTCTTTGATATCTGAAAATAATGCAACATTGCCCTCTGCCTCATCTTCTTCCTGTGCTCTCTCTGAGAGACTTCTAATGTGGAAACACGCTTATGGCAGTCCTGACCCAGGAGCTGATCACCAGCCATGGCTGATAATCTCTCTCAAGTGCATACTTGGAAATTCTCACTTTCCCTATCAAAATATTTGGCACACTGTGGTGCCGTAAGTGAAGTGAGACATGAGATTAAAAGCACTTTTTACAAAAGTAAACAAGTAAAATGCCTTTGTACTTTATGTTTAACTTTTGTAATGAGAATCTAACAGTTTTTATGACTATTCCACCACACCCAAATATAGAAAAACATGTAATTAATACCAAGATTAGCAAAAGATGAACATAACTACATAAAGACAAAAAAAGATAAAGCAATAGGTCAGTGGATCAATGAGGAATAAAACAATATCTAAATAGGAAAACTAAAAAGAGGAAGGGGAATTCACAGAGGAAATAAAAATGGCAATAAATACGTGGAAAACTGTTCAACTTCACTAGTAATCAGAGAGATGCAAGCTGAAACCAGATTATGTTTTCAACCATGAAACCAGCAAAAATTAGAAAGATTTATAATATACAGGGTAAGCAAGAACAAATGCACGTACGGACTCTCATGTACTGCAGGGAGAAGTATAAATTGATGAGAATTGATGAGCTTGTTTGGAAGAACTTGTGGCCATATCCTCAAATTTTCACTTTGCAACTTCTAGCCAACTGTTACTCTCTTCTGTAGAAATACTTTCATATGAGAACAGAGTTGTGTATAATATATTGATAGCAGTACTTTATGATAGAAAAATTGGAAGTATCATCCAATATGTATGTAGGACTTTTAAAATAATTATTATACACTCACACTGTAGAATATTGTGCAATTAATGTAGACTTCAGAGGACTGACTTGCAGAAATTTCTAAAACATTGTTAAATAAAAAAATTAAAACCACATTGGAAATTTTGAGAATACTGTTGATATAAATTGTGTATGTTGGCCGGCACCACGGCTCAATAGGCTAATCCTCCGCCAGCACACCAGGTTCTAGTCCCGGTCAGGGCGCCGGATTCTGTCCTGGTTGCCTCTCTTCCAGTCCAGCTCTCTGCTGTGGCCTGGGAGTGTAGTGGAGGATGGCCCAAGTCCTTGGGCCCTGCACCCCATGGGAGACCAGGAGAAGCACCTGGCTCCTGCCTTCAGATCAGCGCAGTGCTCCGGCCGCAGCGCGCCGGCTGCGGCAGCCATTGGAGGGTGAACCAACGGCAAAGGAAGACCTTTCTCTCTGTCTCTCTCTCTCACTGTCCACTCTGCCTGTCAATAAATAAATAAATAAATAGTATATGTTTATTATTGGATGATTGACTCTGTGACATAGAAAATCTCTTTAAGTTATTCAAATATCTGGTGCATTGATTGATTTTGAATGGAATGCTACATTACAAATGCAACATTCCATTAGCTGACACAGACTTGGTATGATACTAAGCTCAACAGTCAAAACTGATTGGAATAGGGGTGAAGGAGACCTAACTCATTTTACTCTCTATGTATTCTACATGTGCTGTAACAAAACTGTATTACATACACAATTTTAAAAATATATCTGCCTCTGATTTTCATAAGGTTTATTATAGCCATTATGTAAGTCTGTCCAGCTTAAGACTTATATGCCAAGTGCTTATAAGTTTATAATAATTGATTACAGAAATATGAACATTACACACCAAAGGCAAATTGTTCCTTGGTAGTGAATAACCCATCTAATTCAGTCATTGAAATTAATCATGTCTGTTCCTTTCTTCTTTCTTAGAATGCAGCTGGGATCACCTGGTTGAGTATGAGGGAGCAACCAACTCTCACATAAAACTTCCACCTATCAGTGGAAGGTAATGATGTGGTGAAAACCATCTTGACTTTAAATAGGTTCAAGATGGGTATAGATGATGATAAAATACAGCAACTCTGATCCCTTGAGAGATTGTTTTTCAGGACATCCTTGGAAGCCAAAAATAAAACTATTTAAGGAAAGTAAATAATTCCTGGAGTTAATAAGGATATCTGGAAGTGTTAGTATCGATCATCCCCCTGAAGCATTTCTCTTTCTTTCATTGACCCTTCTACTTATTGACATAAAGTATAGACAATGTCTGTACTGCTGTACAACTTTATAATGCTGAGCAAGTAATATCTCAATTTCCTCCACAGATTTTGACTCCTCACTGCACATCTTGAAAATCCTTTTGCAAAAGTAATGATATCCCTAGTAAATTGTGGTTGAATCATTTGTACTCAACAGAGGATGCAATGAGTTCAAGCAATACATTTTCCAGTAGCGTGAACAGTAACACAGAAACCACTATACACAGTGCACATGGCACATGGCTGTTTTTTTAGTGAAGGACACTGAAAAACTGCCTCAGTGCTCATTTTCCTCTTGATCTGCCATCTGTGTACTCTATGGACAGCTTCTCCGTTTCTACTCAATTGTTCAAAACAGAATGCAGTCCCCCACATTGGACTATAAGAACTGACAAACACAGAGATGATGGTCCCAGTTACAACTGAAACGTAATGGGTGTCAGCAACTTGCTATATGTTAATAGTAAATATCACATACAACTCACAGCCACTCTTCTATTCTGAATGCATTCACATAAGATTTATAGAAATTTTCATAGTGCTTTCCCAGATATAGATTTGATTGGCTGTATCTGCATTCATCAGTCAGAAACCTTTAGAAAAATTTGATTCTCCTTTAAGTAATAAAAAGATCTAGAATACTCTCGTATTGAATTCTAACTTTAATTAAGCTCAATTTTTTTCTAATTTCATGTAACTCAGACTTTATTTGCAGTATGTTCTTATGAATATGCACAATTTTTAACTGCATTAAAAACTTTGGCTTCCTGACTATTGTATAAAAAAGAAGCCTTTTCTGTAGTTGTCTGCCTTATATCACTACATTCTCTGATATGTGCATTAATATTTATTCATTTTGCTTAAGATTTATTTACTTATTTGAAAGGCAGAGTTACAGAGAGGCAGAGGCAGAGAGACAGAGAGAGAGGTCTTCCACCTGCTGGAAGACTTCTTCTAGGTCCCCAACCCGGTACAGGGGCCCAAGGACTTGGGCCATCTTGTACTGCCATCCCAGGCCATAGCAGAGAGCTGGATCAGAAATAGTGCAGCCAGGACTCGAACTGGGGCGCATATGGGATGCCGACACTGCAGACAACAGCTTTACCCACTATGCCACAGTGTTGACCCCAAGTAACATTTATTTAACAAAGATAGTTTCTAGTAATAATTGTTAACTGGGAAAAATTACAGAAAATAAACATCATAATAACCCCAATACATTAGTGCAGATGTAGTAACTGTAAAAAGGATAATCAAATCACCCTCTGAGGTATTCAGTTGCTTTTCATATTTGGAAGAGAGTTAAACTAATGAAAATTGAAACTTTGCAATCTTACAGAGAAGAGAATGGTTGGCAAAAAAAAAAAAAGAAAAAAAACCACTTTGCCACAGTTTAATTTGAAGTTTTCCAGCTCATTAACAATCTTCTTTTTGAATTCTAAATTCTATTGTTAGTCCAGGGGCTGTCTAGCTGGAGGGTGGATTAATTTAGCTACTCACCAACAAAAGGCCTTTCCACATTTTGCTCTGCCCCTCTATTTGCTTTAGCCCTCTTCCTGGTTACCTGGTGGTGATTATAGTCCTAGTCATCCCCATCAGACTTAGCATTCCCAGAGGAAGGAGAGGAATTATTCACCCAGCTTTCCCAGAAGCACCCCAGCTGACTCCCTCTCATGTTGCATTTAGCTAATGCTCATTCCCAAATCAATCATAGCAAGAGGATGGAAGTACTCATGCATGACCATGGCCATATGGAATTGAGCAGATTACTGAACGAAATTTGGGTTCTATTTAGAAAGAATAGGTTGCTGAATGTTAATTGAGTAGGCATTAAACAGTATGTGCTACTTCTTGGATTTAATGATTGTTGCCTACATATCTACCTGGGCATGAAAATACATGCTCCCTAAGAATGAATGCTAGTTTATTTGTGCTTTTGTAGCTGCCGGATTATTATTCATGCTCACTGAATGTTATACAATAAGTAAATATTCTTCAATTAGTAAATGGATAGAAGAATTAATATAAGAATAAATTCTTAATCATAAGTATAGGAGCAAATTTACAGTGAAGTTGCAAAACTTAAGTTTAAGTGGCCCTTTGGATCTAAGAAGATTTTAAGAATGAGTCCATTTGAAAATCCATTGTAAATTTTGGAAGAGTAAGATATTTTAATTACAGTTGGTTAAGACTGCTGACTCCAATCTGACTGACGTACTCTCCATAACATTTCTCTCTGTGTTGAAGTGACCATGAGCCATTTGGGAATTAAGTTATGATTTTATAAAATACCTGGTATAGGAATGGTTTCCAGAAAATATCCCACTTCCCCCATGCTGAATCACTACAAGGTGATATAAAGGTCAGAACTAGAGGTGTTATAATTAAACAGGGCACACAGTCCCCAGTCCCCAAAGAATGTTAATGGTAAAGGGGAAACAGGATTCAAATTAAGGGAGACAGAAACTAATATTTACAATATTATGTCAATCATCAGATACATAAAAATTATAAATAAAGGATTCTGGCCTGCGCCGCGGCTCACTAGGCTAATCCTCCGCCTTGCGGCGCCGGCACACTGGGTTCTAGTCCCGGTCAGGGCACCGATCCTGTCCCGGTTGCCCCTCTTCCAAGCCAGCTCTCTGCTGTGGCCAGGGAGTGCAGTGGAGGATGGCCCAAAGTGCTTGGGCCCTGCACCCCATGGGAGACCAGGATAAGCACCTGGCTCCTGCCATCGGATCAGCGCGGTGCGCCGGTCGCAGCGCGCCAACCGCGGCGGCCATTGGAGGGTGAACCAACGGCAAAGGAAGACCTTTCTCTCTGTCTCTCTCTCTCTCACTGTCCACTCTGCCTGTCAAAAATTAAAAAAAAAATTATAAATAAAGGATTCTGTTTATTTATTTTATTTTACTTGAAAGGCAAAATGACAGGGAGAGAGAAATAATCTTCTGGCTGTTGGTTCAGTTTCCAAATAGCTGCAATGGTTAGGGGTGTCCCAGGCTGAAGCGAGGATCCCATAACCCCATATGGGTCTCCTACATGGGTAACAGGACCCTAAGTACTTTTATCATCTTCTGTTGCTTTCCTAGGTGTGCTAGCAGGGAGCTAAATCTGAAGCTGAGCAGCCAGACTTGAACTGGTGTTCAGATATGGGATGCCAGCATCATAAACAGTAGCTTAACCCTCTGTGCCACCACACAGACTACAAGGGTTCCATGCTTAACAAGGTCCAATCAGAACAGAAGCTCTCTCCTAGCATACCTACTCCTATCATAACTACTTTGAATAATGAAATGTACATACAATTTTAAACTCACCATATGATTTTTTCATCTTTAATGGGGTTACATAAAACTGGATATTGCATTAAGTGAGATTCATTAGAATTCATATGTTCATATGAGAAAAACATGTAGTAGTACTGGAAACAGTAAGCTTTCCTGTAAGAGCTAATATATTAAAGCAATTTGATAGGTTTTTCTTCCAGATATAGCAACCACAATAGAAATTTATATGGTGTCACTCGTGAAAAGTTGTAAAATAGTTGAATTACTTATAGCAAAACCAAATTTTTTTAAAGACTTATGTTAGGGGTGACTCTGTGGCTTAGCAGGTTAAGCCGCTGCCTGTGGTATCGCCTGAGTCCCTGCTGCTCCACTTCTGATCCACCTATCTGTTACTGCACACCTGGGAAGGCAGAGGAAGGTAGCCCAAGTGCCTGGGTCCCTGCACATATATTCAGATCAATTTTTTTAACTTTTATTTAATGAATATAAATTTCTAAAGTACAGCTTATGGATTACAATGGCTTCCCCCCCCATAACTTCCCTCCCACCCACAACCCTCCCCTCTCACACTCCCTCTCCCCTCCCATTCACATCAAGATTCATTTTCAATTCTCTTTATTTACAGAAGATCAATTTAGTTTATATTAAGTAAAGATTTCATCAGTTTGCACCCACACAGAAACACAAAGTGAAAAATACTGTTTGAGTACTAGTTATAGCATTAAATCACAATGTACAGCACATTAGGGACAGAGATCCTACATGAGGAGTAAGTGCACAGTGACTCCTGTTGTTGACTTAACAAACTGACACTCTTGTTTATGGCGTCAGTAATCACCCTAGGCTCTTGTCATGAGTTGCCAAGGCTATGGAAGCCTTTTGAGTTCACCAACTCTGATCATATTTAGACAAGGTCATAGTCAAAGTGGAAGTTCTCTCCTCCCTTCAGAGAAAGGTACCTCCTTCTTTGATGACCTGTTCTTTCCACTGGGATCTCACTCACAGAGATCAGTTCAGTATTTATTTGAAAGACACACACACACACACACATTGAAAGAGAGAGAAGGAGAGAGAGTCAAAGCCAGGAGCTTCCTCTGGGTCTCCCACATGGTTGCAGGGGCCCAAGCACTTGGGCCCTCCTCTGATGCCTTCCCAGGTGCATTAGCAGGGAGCTGGATTGGAGGTGGAGCAACAGGCATAGGAATCGGCACCCATTTGGATGCCAGCCCTGTAGGTGGCAGCTTAACCCACTTATGCCACAGCACCGGCCCCACAAAAGCAATTTTAAACAATGATATCAGAGGAAAGACTGAATTACCCTTGTATTCTCTTTATAGAAAGTGAATATTCTAAAATTGTTGTCAAAAGTATATGCAGCCAAACATGTAGATTCAATGCACTAACAGCCTAAAATAAGAATAAGAGCTAATATTTTCTCAAGACTGTGTGTGTTTGCTTTCTTAAATGCAATTACAACTATTCAGTGAAGAAGTTACTATATCAGCATGATAGGTTAGATTACACTGCAGTATCGTATAACCCCCAGAACCTGAATATATTTGTACATGGAAGGGTTATCTCTTGCTCATTTTTCAGACTTGTAGCTGGGAATGTGTTCTATGTGGTTGCCACACAGAGACTTCATTTGGCAAAGTCTCCACCATCTGGAATATCTCCAGTCACTGTAACTGGAGAAATGGAATGACAAATAGCACACTGTCTCCTAGAAGCTTTAACTGGAAGTGGCACCCATCATTTCCACTTAGAGTTTGTTGATTAACGCAAGACACATGGCCATGCTGAACTTCAATGAAGTGGGCAAAATCACTCCATTTACTTAGAAAGAGAATAGATTTTCTTTTGAGCAGGCAATAATGATTACTATAGGTGTTATTATCACTCATTAACATATAGGAAAGTTGAATCATGAAGAAAAGCAACCAGCCACAGATTACACAAATAATGAAATGCAACTGTAATATGCAAATACAGGCTACTATTTTTATATTTCTTTTAAAGTGACTTTTTTGTTAAATCCCTATGTCCTAGAATAGCAAATGGCACAACTCTAAACATTACAGTCTCACTGAGAAATTATAACAAATAACACTAGCAAGATGCATAATTCTCTAAATGAGCAATATAGCTTAAAGTTTTATTCATTATATTTCAACAAACATTTCTAAAGCACATTCAGAAATGATAAACAAATATAACTATCATTCATGTTGTGCTGTCACATCACTTTCTTGGAGAAAGATAAGAAGAAGCAAATTCTCTAATACTGGCTGGATATAAGAACTCTCTGGAGATTAAAGATGTCTGTTGGACATCTGACAGCTAGAATGACTCATTGCAAATGATCTGTCCTCTGGTTTTCCTTCCGTCTTTTCCTCCCTTCCTTATTTTCTTCCTTTTCTCCACCTTCCCATACTCTTTGCATTCCTATTAAGTGGTATCTATCAAGAACTGGAGAGAGAGAGATGAATCAGATCTATCCTTTGTTCCAAAGAAACTCGCAATCACAACCATAAATGAGATGCATAAATGCACTGTAAGATTCAATGAGACACACTGAAAATCTTCTGAAACTCAAACTCTAAATAAGTGCTTGATTTTATGGGGCAGGACCAGACTGTAATTTGCCAGGATATGTTTATTACCACTTTCAGGCTGTGAATTTATTAACATCCTCTCTAATGCATACGACCTTTCGGTTTCATCCTCTGATATGTTTACAGCTGACGCAAACTATCTTTCCTGGCTTTTGTGCCCACATTTGTTTACACTGACACATGGTGCTGTGGCTTTGTGCCTGGATAAGATTTCAAGTGTTTTCACTGAAATCACTCAGAATTATGGTAAAGAGATGCATTTATAACCATCAGGGAACACTGGATCTTGGAGTCTATGTTCTCTGGCATCTGTTAGTAAATATCTTACTACTTTCACTGGCTTTGGGGTATACATTGTTTACCTGGTTTACAGCAAAGAAATATCACCTATATTTTGTGGGGGGAAATTCTGTGTCTGGCGCTCATGATTCTGAGAGTTGTTTACAACCATCTGGCAGAGTCTTACTTACACTTCACCTGCCATGATTTGTGTGTCAGGCTTTTTGTCTCTCATGGTGCATGAAGAGGACAAATGAAAGTCCTTTCCCCTGCAATATCTTTCATGCCCATAAAAGTTACTTTTGCAAACTTTAATTACTGGCGTGATAGCCTATGTTCATTCTCAGCATCAGAAGTCTTATTTTGCTTTCTGCTCTTCCATATTTTTCCAGTACTTTATATGTTGTAGTCTGCCACAGAGGCTATACTATATAAAAACAAGCAAACATAACATTGGTGCTAGGTTACAGCAACCGGCAAGGGTCTATTTTATCTCAATCTGTGTGTTCAGTTTTCTCTACAGCAGGACAGGTAGTTGTATGCTTGTTAAAATATGTTGGACACTCTAGCTGAAATATATAGAAAATTGCTCGCATTTTACAAGAAGTTCAAATGGAAAGGCTTTTTTTTTTCATCTTAGCTTGTCAGAGATTGTAATGTTTTGAAATATAATGAACATTTTCCTTACTCCAGAATAAGACTTTGAAGAGTTGTGAAGAAGGATCCTGAATTAAGCTACTTTGGGCTGTACTTTCTATTCTGGGAAAGAGGTAGATCTTTCTATATTATTTCTTTTATAGTAGATGCTATATTATGTTGTTGAAACCATTAACACTTTTCAGTATCATAGAAAGTTTGGAAAAACAAAACAAGCAAATTTTTAAAAAGAGCTATTTCTGTAATAATGCTACAGAATGAACAACCCCTCAAAAATCTCGGCGGCTGACAAGAAGCCTTTATTTCTCACTGCTGAGCCTGCAGGCTGCTGCTGCTCTGCTTGAAATGTCAGTTAGCTTCAGCTTTGCCCCACATTTCTCACCGTGGGACCCAGGCTGAAGGAGCAGCAAATATCTGGAGCGTGCCCTTCTCCCGGTGCAGGACAGAAGCACCAGAGTGACAGCCAAACAATGCAAGCGCATGAAAGCCCTGCTTAGATGTGGCATGTGCCACCCACTCCTGTTCCCTGGGCCAAGCCAGTCTTGTGCTATGCCCAGCATCAGCCAGGCAGGGGAGTATGCTGCACTTACAGGGAACAATGGCCAGGGCAGAAAGGAAGGTGCCATGCCTTAGGACTCTGTCTTCCCCTCTGTGTTTGGGAGAAAACCTCACTCCTGACCAGCAGACTCACAAGTGAGAAACAAAGGCTTCTTGTCAGCCTCAGAGGTTGGGCAAGAGGAGGGGTTGTTTGTTATGCAGAGTTATTGTACAAATAGCTCCTCATTTTTTTAATTGCTTGTTTTGTTTTCTTAAACTTGCTATAATATTAAAAATGTTAATGATTTCAACAAACTTACATAGCATCTGCTATAATGGGTAACATGGGTATTAAGGTATTTGTTAATTACCAGTAGAAAGTTCTAATTTCAATGCACTTCAAGAAAACCTGCCTTTATTTCTTAGAGTATAATTATTCTGCTATTCAGTAAGTAGTTTTCTACTCCTATTAGTCTTTCATGCTCTCAAGTCAAAGAACACTATATGTTTCTACTGTCGTTCATTAGATTTGATATAAAACCACCAAGTAGCATGCTTGTTTTCCAAATTATTTTTAAAGCAATATGTACTTCTGCTCACTTCTTTTCTAAATGAGACTTTAACTTTTTAAAAAATTAACTTGTCATTTTGCCCACTTCTAAATGTAAAAAGAAAATAATTATTTCATTGAAAGAGTAAAGCCTTTTCATCCACAATAGAGCCATTAACACCTTATCCTAGATGGAGATACTAAAATGTTTTGTATATTTATTTTTTTCATTGTTCGTTGAATAAATAAAAGAATTTTACCTTTATTTCTTTGAAGTTCTCCTTCCCTATGAGCTTAGGCAAGCCTCGTATTTGCTATAATATTTTATCTTAAAATAATCAAAGGTTTCTAAGTGTTTGATTTAGCTTTACACATATGAAACTCATAATAACAGATATGACATGAAATAAATGTATTTTGCCAAATAATGCCATCTGTAGATAATGAGAGCTTATGATGTCATATCATAGTTCACAGAATAATAAGTAAACTTTGATGTTTATATTAACAATTGACCAAATGGTTTGTGTTCATTCAAACATCTGTGATATCCGGCTTTCTCACAAGCCCCAGGAAATATGGCACGGGTGAAAATGCATCCTTACAGTAAATAGTGAGTGTTATAGTAATATATGTGTTCAATTCCATCAAAACACATGATGTCCTGATTTGAACTAGATATACAAAAATTAATTTTGTTTGGAAAGGTAATTTTTTTCCCTGCTTGACTAGCTTTAAGAAGCAGGGCTTGCAACTAGGGTGGCAGGAATCTCCACAGCCCTGTCTTCAGATGAAAGTGAGGCCTCCAAAGGTACCCTAGGTATCTACGCTGGACTATGGGCTGAGCAGCTGGGAATCTAGAACCCACACTCTAGGAGCTGACTGCATGCACCTTTCTCTCTGCTGTCTTTGGTTTTTAGTGACTTTATTAAGACGTAATTTACATATCACAAAGTTCACCTTTTCAAATGTGCCCTCAATGATTGTTCTGCAAGTGTTACCATAATCTAATTTTAGAATCTTCCCATCACCACCCTCCCAAAAAATCACTCCATCCCATTAGCAGTCACTCCCCATAACTTCATCCTCCTCCACAACCCTAGGCAACCACAAATCTGCTTTCTATCTCTATGTATTTGGCAAGTCTGGATATTTAATACATTTGGGATCATACAATATGTGCTCTTTTGTGGTGGCTTCTTTGAGTATAATGCTTTCAAAGTTCATCCATGTAGCAGCATGTATCAGTACTCCATTCCCGTTTATTGCTGAGTAACATTCCATGTACAAACATACTAAATTTTGTTTATCCAGTCATGAATGATAGACATTTGGGTTGTTTAATAAATAAATGCTGTGATGAAATTTCATGTACAAATTTTGCACATGAGGACATATATTTTCATTTCTCTCGAATATAAACCCAGGATACCCAGAAGTGAAATTCTTCAGTCTTGGTAGAGTTGAACATGGTAATTCTAGTCTTAACTTTTTGCAGAGCTGCCAAATGGTTTTTTCTGAAGTGGCTGTATCATCTTATAATCCCACTAGTAATGAATAAGTGTTCTAATTTTAGTACTTCCCACCCAACAAAGGTCTGTACTTTTTATAGCTACTTGTAGTAGATGGACAGTGGTATCTCACCATGATTTTGACTTGCATTTCTCTAGTTATCAATGATTTTGAGTGTCTTTTAGGTGCTTCCTAGACATTGTAAATCTTCTTGGAGCCATACCCACTCGGATCCTTTGTCCATTCCTTAAATTGAGTTATGTGTCTTTTATGATTGAATTAGAAAATTTCTTTTTGGAAAAAAAGATTTATTTTTTTTATTTGAAAGTCAGAGTTACACAGAGAGAGAAGGAGAGGCAGAGAGAAAGGTCTTCCATCTGCTGGTTCACTCCCCAGATGGCAGAAATAGCTGGAGTTGCGCCAATCTGAAGCCAGAAGCCAGGAGTTCTTCTGGGTCTCCCATGTGGGTGCAGGGGCCCCAGGACTTGGGCCATTTTCCACTGCCTTCCCAGGCCACAACTAAGAGCTGGATTGGAAGTGGGGCAGCCAGGACTTGAACCGGTGCCATATGGGATCCGGCACTGCAGGCAGCAGCTTTACCCTCTACGCCACAGTGTTGGCCCCTATCATATCTTCTTGATTATAACATACCATTACAGTAAGCTTTAAAATCTAATAATCTAAGCCCAGTAACTTTGTTCTTTTCTAAGATTATTTTAGCTGTGGACACTTTGCAACTTGGCTTATTTTTTTTTTTCAGATTTATTTATTTTTTTGAAAGTTACGGAGAGAGAGAGAAATTGATAGAGAGAGAGAAAGAGACTTTCCATCCGTTGCTTCTCTTCCCAGATGGCCACACAGCCAGGGCTGAGCCAGGTCAAAGCTTCATTCAAGTCTCCCACATAGGTAGCAGAGGCCCAAGCACTTGGGCCATCTTCTGCTGCTTTCCCAGGCCATTAGGGAACTGGATTGGAAATGGAACAGCCAAGGCATGGATTGGCACCCATATGGGACACTGGCATTGCAGACAGTGGCTTTACTCACTGTGCCACAATGCTGGCCCCAACTTGGCTTAATATTTAAAGTCAAAATATAAAGTTTATTTTAGCCTACTTTCTTCTTTTATTGGTTTTGTTTTTTGCCTGAATTAAACATATCTGAGTAAATGATCTCACAAAATGAATAATATGTGTGTGGCAGGGGGAAAAGTAATTGACTTTCTTAAAAAATTATTTATTTATTTGAAAGGCAGGATTAGAAAAAGAGGGGACAGGAGAAGAGAGGTCTTCTATCCACTGGTTCACTCTCTAAATGACCACAATAGCCAGAGCTGTGCCAGGCTGAAGCCAGGAACCTGGGGCTTCTTCCAGGTCTCCCACATGGGTGGAGGGGCCCAAGCACTTGGACCTCCTCCACTGCTCTCCCAGGGCATCAGCAGGAGCTAGATCAGAAGTGGAGAAGCTGGGACTTCAACCCATTTGGGTTGCTAGCATTGCAGGTGGCAATTTAACCTCCTATGCCATATCACCAGCCCCAGAAGGCTAATTGAATTTTATGAATACATATTAAAACATCTTTAAATTTTAGATATCATATAATTATTGCTCAGAGGAAAGTATATATTTGAATTTTATACTCTTATAACCCTAACAGCCAATCATAGAGCAACTCATTTACCTCATTGCTCTAAAATATACAATGAAGCAATAGTTAATAACATCAATGTGAACATAGCTAATTTTGGAGAACAAAATTCATATGACATCCTCAGCATAAAATGGAGCAAATCTACTTCTAGTTCTCTCCAACGTTCTTCCTATGAACTTTAAACTATAAAAACGCATTTGGTGTCCAAAAATGACCACTTCCTTACAAAGCAGAGAGGCACTGTCATAAAGGTTCACAGAACTGGGGCAGTGGTCGCTGATTTCATGCTTTGCCCAACAATCATGATCTTTCCTTAGATCTGAGTCTGTTTTTATACAAAGGTACTAGAGAGAAGCTTTAAAGTTAGAGAATTTACACTTTAAGACATGGAATCCATCATCAGTACGTCTTATTTTTATGGAAATTTGCTTTTTATTTAAATTGTGTCCAACTGTGACATTTGTTAAAACAGGTGTCTTGTTTTTTGAAAGTGACAGTTACAGAGAGAGGGAGAGAGGGAGGAAGGGAGGGAGGGAGAGAGGGAGAAAGAGGGAGAGAAAGAGAGAGAGAGAGATCGTCCATCTGCTGGTTCTCTCCACAAATGGGCTCAATAGCCAAGGCTGGGTCAACTGAAGTTAGGAGCCAGGAGCTTCCTCTGTGTCTCCCACATGTCTGCAGCGGCCCAAATATTTGGGCCATCTTTTGCCGCTTTCCCAGGTATGTCAGCAGGCAGTGGCTTAACATGCTATGCCACAATGCTGGCCTTGAAACAGGTTTATTTTCTTCTGTGCTTCCTTTCCCTGTTCTTAATACTTAGGCAAAATTGGATTGGCTGAATATAGCCAGCTCCATTGTTCTTTATGTAACTCTTTTGCAGTGATGGATAATTAATGATTCTTCATACTTCTACAATATGTAATAAACCTTATGCAAATAAGCAGTATTTGGTCAGGATTTAAGATGATGCTTGGAGGACTTGGATTTATTTATTTATTTGAAAGTCAGAGTTACACAGAGGAGAGGCACAGAGAGAGAGAGAGAGAGAGAGAGAGAGAGAGAGAGGTCTTCCATCCAATGGTTCACTCCCCAGTTGGCCGCAACGGCCAGAGTTGTGCCGATCTGAAGCCAGGAGCCAGGAGCTTCTTCTTCCAGGTTTCCCACACGGGAGCAGGGGCCTAAAGACTTGGGCCATCCTCTATTGCTTTCCCAGGCCATAGCAGAGACTGGATCGGAAGTGGAGCAGCTGGGTCTGGAACCAGCATCCATATGGGATGCCAGCACTTCAGGCCAGGGCGTTAACCTGCTGTGTCACAGCGCCAGCCCCTGGAGGACATTTAAAAAAAAAAAAAAATGTTCTTATATTTTGTGACTCAGGCTTTCTTTATGGTACGGTTGCCAGAACTGCCTTAAATCTCAAGAAGATCGCTCTTGTCCCAAACCGCTTGACCTTCCAGTGCTGCATCCTCAGCCACCTCAGGTATTCTACTGGACCTCGCTGCCATTTTCTGAATAATTTATGTGATGTACAGTGTCTTGTAAAAAGCACTGAAACATCTCTGTGTGTGACTCGTTTGCTTTTGATTTACAGTGACATGTTTCCATAGTAGTGGAAAGTTGCAGAAAAACTGGCCTGAAACATTATGCTTTCCCATTCCTACTCCGATGACTGTGGCTCAGTTAGGAATGACCTCAATTTTCTGCCCTGTTGTTTTTCAAATTAAAAAATACATATGAGCAGCCTCTGCACTAAGTCACATATTAAACAGCTTTACCCAATAGATCATTATCCTGTGAGCACTCCACCATCCCCACTGGTACCTGACCGTTAGAACTGAGAACATTATGAGCATCTATTGAGATGCTGAAAGCTGTAATGTGACTGGGGTTTCTGAGGGTCAGCTGGAATGTTTACATTGTGGCTATGATGGTGACTCAGAGAGTGGCATGCGAGGTTAGTAAGTGGCCCTTGTCAGGGATTCATGATGGCCTGATAATAATAAGAAAGAAAGAAAATGGGGAAAATGCTGTCTGCTTCAGTGAAATATGCATTTGTAAGGAAGACTGAGCAGATGTGAGAGCTCTACCCTGCATGGAACACAAGGAGATGCAGAGGCCCTGCTGCTGTGGAAGCCTTACCGTTTACATTAGGCAGCCAGGGAAAATGCTGAGGAGCATCAGCTGAGCAGGGAGAGGCACAGAAATTGTTGCCAGAGAAATTTAGATGTCCGTGATTAGCAGTACTGGTATACGTTGAAACAATAAAGACATTTTCTTATCAGAAGCCTGCAATAAATAAATTAAATTAAATCTTGTCTTATTTTCTTCAAAGGGACAGTTGTTCTACAATTTGGAAAACAAATTTAGGGTTATTTTTGTGAACATAATTATCAGCAAAAGTGCGTGAAGAACTGTGAACTTTGTATGTTTCACTTTTGTTGAATGAGGATGTTATATGGAAGAAGAAATCATATTGATAAGATTATGTGTACTGATTTGAAACTGTTGTTTTCTGGAATCCATGTCTTAGACCAAGTGTTTAAGCAAATTGAAAAGGCAAAATAAAGTAATATTTGCAGAATGTATAGCAAAATGTCTGGTAAGCACTCAATAAATGTTAGCTGTTACTGTTATCATCTTCATCATCATCATTGTTTTCTTCTAGTGGATGATTATAATTGTAGTCCATCAAATGCACATTGATTTGCAGGAGGCTCTGCATCAAAGATAATAGAAATAAAGAACTCTTTTGTACTCATCCTATTATGCCCATAGTTGTGCCCTATTTTAGCTATTTAAATCACAAATGGTTCACAATTACCTTTGATTCTTTTATATCAAGCACAAGAGCAATTGTCAGAAAACCTAGTTTCCATTCTTATTCTACAATTCACTATTCTGTGACCTAGAGTAAGTCTTATTCTTTCTAGGCCATGGTTAGAATAAATGATATCTATGAACCCCTTTTATATCTAACATTCTGTGGGGTAGCTCCAGGGGCAGAACTGCAGGGAAAGTATTATAATGTATTGCATTCACTTTTAATCTGTCCTTGGAAGGCACCTCACTTCTGCCCCAAGCAAGCTCCACATCTTGTTTAAGAGTGTCATTTCACTGAGTAGAACTGTAGGCTGCAGAAATGGCCTGGGTGTGGTGTCAGTGCTGTGGATATTAAATATTTACTAAGGATAAAAACCTGCCTTCACCGACTTGGAACAAAAATTGAACTTTTAAAAACTATTACATAACAGAGAGATAAATGCTTGTTGTTTTCCAACTATCTTTTCCTGTTTGTATTGCCTTTGACCTTCATGCAAATTCTATAGCAAATGAAGTCAAATTTTTTTCAACTGTTTATCCCTGGGCAGTACCATCTGATATGAGTAGTATTCCATCAAAATGCATTTTTTTCCTGAGGAAGTCTTGCTGTAATACATCATCAAAGTGACAGCCAGTGTATTATATATTACAATAAAACATCCCCAGAGCAAAGGTACATGTGATGATGAATTATGCTAATATGTTATTGTCATTATGTTATCAGCACTCTGAGAGTGATTTAGTGAGATACATTATCAGCTAGAGATTATCTGATTTCATATTACTCAAAAAATGACACCATCATGAAAAACCTCAAGCAGATTCAGTTGATTAATAGGGTTGGTGGTATTCTAGTGCCAGAACTCGTGTATAGTGGTATATTAAAATGTCCTTTGAAACTGAAAACAAGTTAAAGAAAGATGAGTCCATGAGGTGAGCTTGTAAAAGCACTGTCAATTTAAATACTATTACTGTAGACAGAGTGGATGGTTAAGTACAAACCAGAAATCACCCTTTGTCCTTTATTCAAACGTTTGACAGAGATTTAGCTCTACTTAATTATCTTTAAGAAAGCTGGGAACTTCTTACAAGAAACTGTCTATTGTAAGACCACAAGTTATCTTATATAATTTAGTTTACAGGTGAGACTTTGTCATGAGAAGTGTGGTATACTCCAAATCACTGGACCAACCAGATATATCACTTAACATTGTTACTGAGTGACAACAATGAGGGGACTTCAAAAAGTTCATGAAAAAAAGGTATACTGATTTTGGTGCAAAAAAAAATTGGAAATCAATGCATAGTTTTTTTTTCCATAATATGCATTTGCCATAAACATTTTGGAGACCTCTTATTTGCATAGATTTTAAAAGAGTGTTTGCACCAATATAAACGTATCTTCTAATTCCATTTCCAATTAGCTTTTGAAGTACTGTAGTAATTCATTCAGTATATAAGCTGATCACTTTTGTTATAACATCATCTTCTATACCTAATAGGCATGCAAAAGATATATGCTAAATTGAATTGATCATTTTTCTTATAATTTTCTCTACTCAAAAGAACAGAAATAACAAGTCTGACAACAAATTGTTAGATTAGGAGAGCCAGACATCATGGATTACAAATAGAGCTTCTGCAATGCTTGTTCCATCATGATCTCTAGTTACTACCTTGCTTCTTCCCCACAGCTTTCTAGATAGGGTCTCTGATACATTGAGAGTCAGGTGTGCCATGGGAAAAAGAAGTAGGCAGCAGGAGAGGTCTCATTCAATCAATCCTCTCTTGATCTGGCATTGATGCACTCTGAGCTTGCTGGTAATTAAAACTGACTTTTTCCCTCAAAGAATACTTTGTTAGCTCTTTAGGGACCTCTCCAAATCATTACACATCTCTTTCCTGAAAACTTGGGAACAGATTCTGTGCCTTTCAGAGCTTATGTCTTATGATTACCTCATTAGTCTTTGTTTTCCAGCTGATCCTCTATGTTGGTACCACCTTAATGGGCATCTTACACTTAGACTTTTGGAAAAAATCCTTTTGAAATAAGAACATGTTAGCTGGCCCCATCCTACAAGGCTCACATCTGAACTACAGAGAATGTATTCCTGTACCTGTTGTCAGTGACAACACAGCTGGCTCTTAACGTAATAACAATTATATTAACTAACTTTTATTGAGTGTGTACTATGGTCCCTGCAGGTGTTGTTACATGCATTAACTTATTAAACTTTCCCAGAAAGAGGGGGGTAGAAGTCTCATCTTCATTTTACAGATGAAGAAACTAAGGCACAGAGAGATTAATTTACCCAATGTTACATGACCCAGAATTGGGAGATTCTCAAGTGTTGACCATAATGGCTTCAATGGGCATGCGATGAACTACAACCTTAAATTGTACATTTAGGGTTAGCACTAAATTTAAGATTTCATTTTAGAGCCGGCGCCGCGGCTCAATAGGCCAGCACACCAGGTTCTAGTCCCGGTCAGGGCGCCGGATTCTGTCCCGGTTGCCCCTCTTCCAGGCCAGCTCTCTGCTATGGCCCGGGAGTGCAGTGGAGGATGGCCCAAGTGCTTGGGCCCTGCACCCCATGGGAGACCAGGAGAATTACCTGGCTCCTGCCTTCGGATCAGCGCGGTGTGCCGGCCACAGCGCGCCGGCTGTGGTGGCCATTGGAGGGTGAACCAACGGCAAAGGAAGACCTTTCTCTCTGTCTCTCTCTGTCCACTCTGCCTGTCAAAAAAAAAAAAAATTTCATTTTAGAACAACATCCTCTTGTTCTCCCCGGGAACAGCTACTAACAAAGCAGTGTCTCACCTTTAAACTTTTCCAAGTATGGGTTTTAAAACAGGTGCCTTGCATTCCTCTAAACTTCAATGACAAATAAGACTTCTCTCCGAGGTCCTATCAAGGCCTTTCACTACACTGAGGATATAAGGTCCCATGACACTCCAACTATGTTTTCAAAACAACTATTTCCTCCCGACTCTCTTGTAACTCAGTAATGAGAAGACAAAGCAACTGATCAAAAAACCAAAAATATTTGTCCTTTTGTTTTTAATCTCCTCCAAAGCCTTGTGATATTGTATGACAGGTGTGTAATGTAGGATACTTGCTAGATATTTTTTTTTTCACCTTGGCCTTGTGGGGCCACATCCAACATTGAGAAAGAAGGAGTCTTATTCTAACATCCTTTACAAAAATTAAGGCCATTTTCTATAACCTAAAAAGCAAGGACATGAGAGTGTATGGCTTCTAGGAACGAATGCGTATGTCTCTTCATCAGTAGTAACAGCCTTAAAAGATAGATATGTCCCCCATCTCGAGAAATGTTTCAGGGTCATGAAGGGACTTTTTGTTTCAGCTGATTTATGTGAGCGATTTCAATAGGACTAGCTGTTCTAGAGAGCTTCCAGGGATCCTTTGGTTAGACCATGATGAAGTTGGCATCAGCCCGTCAAATGTTCCATTTGGCTGGGAGATAAGTTATCAATTTCCACAGCAGCAAATATACTTAGCTGGGGCTCCTTGCATCCCAGCCATCATTTTATGCCAATCCATCTCACAGGTTAGAGTGTTACAAGCCCTCCCCAAAATGATCTCATTGAAAATTTTCCAAGAATGCCTCCAAGCTAAGTTAACTGAGTGTCCCCTCCTTTACTTGTTCTATTGTGCCTCTCTTTAGTTCTATTAGCGTGTGAAACAAAGTGAAATATTAATGACTTTTAAAGATAGAAGCAAAGCACTAAAAGTAGCTAGTGTATCTTTGGTTTATCTACTTACTAATAAATGTGTATTTGTTTTCTGTAGAAGAAAAAAAATTAACTGTCAGCCTGCTTCACAACCTCATCTTTGATTTTAAAGAGTTTTTTGGGGTTTTTTACTTTTTTTTTTTTTTTTTTTTTGGTAAAACTGTGTTTTGCTGCCTATAAATTCCTCTGCCTTGTGGGAAGTTTGCCTCAACTTGGCCTTTCCTTTGAAACACTGAGAGAGGAAATTCTACTGCTTGACAAAATAAAGGAATAAATTCTGAATTAACAGTGTAATAGTTAATGTATAAAGCACTTTATTTATATAAGCTATTTATTCATAACATTTATTGGATTTTGACAAAAGGGGATCAGTGGTATATGAAAAAAAGAGGCACAGGTTTGAAGGCAGAGGCCTGCATCTAAATCTTGGATCTGGCACTTAGCAGTCACGTTACCCCAGACAATCTGATCTCCGTTTTCTTTGTCTGATGATGGTGACCACTGTTTTACTGATCATAAGGAAACTGGGCATAGGATCTCTGCCTTATTTATCTTTGGGTTTACAGGTCCTTGCCCAGTTCCAGACAGTAAGCATTTCATGGTAAGTAAATCTGTGAGGAATTATTATCTCCCATTTTATGTTTTTTAAAGATTTATTTTATTTATTTGAAAGAGTTACGGAGAGGTAGAGACAGAGAGAGGTCTTCCATCTGCTGGTCCACTCCCTAGGTGGCCGCAATGGCTGGAGATGCTCCAATCTGAAGCCAGGAGCCAAGAGCTTCCTCCAGGTCTCCCATGTGGGTGCAGGGGCCCAAGGACCTGGGCCATCTTCTACTGCTTTCCCAGGCCATAGCAGAGAGCTGGGTTGGAAGAGGAACAGCAGGGACTCGAACTGGCGCCCATATGGGATGCGGGCACTTCAGGCCAGGGCTTTAACCCACTGTCCCATGGCACCAGCCCCCTTATCTCCTATTTTAATCATGAGCAGATTGAGGCTCAACAATCTTAATGACCTTGTGTGACACAGCAAGGAAGGAAAACACAATGGTTGCTTCAGAAACCAGGGTCAAATTCCAGAATTTCTGACATTTGGAGTTCAAATAAGAAATACTGTCACTACAGAAGAGAACCCCCAGGTGTGCCTAGATTGATTTCAGAAGTGGATACTTCAGGGTGTTGCACTGTTCATTCCCCTTCATTCTCTATGGATGGTTACAATGAGCAGTGAATGCTGTACCATGCAGCCCTCTTGACACAGCACAGAATGCAGAACTGGTCTATCACAGGATTTCCCATTTCAAAATGACAGATGTTTCCTCATGAATGTGTTCCACACAGTGTTCAGCACAGGTTGATATGGAAAGAAGTAGCACTAATAATTACTCTTAGAGTTCGGCAGTTTTGTAAGTATTTTAGAAACATTCTCTTCTTTATCAACACAACTTCCCTGTAAGGTACTACCATTTTCTTCATTTTACCGGTGAGAAAACTGAGCTGTTGGAGAGGTAAGGAAGTTTGCCAAACAACTGAGCTCGTTAGCTGCTGAGCCAGGATTTAGATCTAAGCAGAGTAAATCAAGATTCTGCACACCTAACCTCAGCAATTTACTGCACCAAATAGACACACACACACACACACACACACAGAGCTGATATGCAATTCCCAAGTCCAAAACAAAAGTAAAAATTTAAAATTCAACAAGAATACCAAATTCACAGAATTACCAAAAACTGTCTAGGGAACAAATGAAAATTAATTCCGTTAGCTATTATGTCCCTTATGAGACAATTTTCTATGACACATATTCAGGTAAGCATTTAACTAAGTACATTTTGTCTGGATTTTTATATGACTAGAATAAGTACCCTGAATTTTCAAGGGATGACAGAAATACTGATTCTGTGACAAGTGTCGTAGTTCACATTCCCTACAAAGCAGAGGCTCAGAAAATAATTTAAAATGCTGGTGCGTATTTTGGAGGCACAGGGCAGCTAGACGAAGGGAAAATGGAAGTGAGACAAGGAAGGATCTGAGGCAATGCCATGACATATTACTGTGCTTCTTCGTATACCCCAGGAAAAGACTTAGTGATTAGGAGATGTGCCCACTAATGGCGCAGAATTTCTCCAAATGGGCTTTGTGGGAAACTATGCTGGGAAACCTATTCATGAGAAGGATCAAGAGGGAGGAATATCCCTGCACAACCCTTTCATGTCTCCCAAGTCCCACTGGTCCAGGAACTGTACTGTGAATTAACTCCCTCCTGCTTCCAAGTTGTGTAAGCTGGCACCTCCGGTGATTGCATGGGACCCCAGATTTCACATTCTTCAGTGCATTGTGTCATTCAAGTCCAGAATAGTAGAAATCACAAATTCTGAACCTTTAGCTGATGGACCTGACCTGGCACTCCCAAGGCAAGTACCTCAAGGTTGGAAGCATGGCCCAAGAGATGGAGGAGTGTGATAGAAGCTGACACATTCCCTTATTTGTATAACTTCTAGGAAATCAACTTCTTCAAGTTCAGCTAACTTCTGTAGATGTGGTTTGACTTGCACCATCTCCTTTAAGGTGTGAAAGCATCTATGGTGTGGTATATGAAGGAAAAAGAAATACAACTCACATACTACTAATATAATACACACATGCACTATGTCACCACATAAAATTTCCACCAATATCATGAAATGTTCAACCCAGTTGTTCCCCAGATATTTTCAGAGATGTAAATCTGAAATGATAATGTTGTTCAGGAGTCAGCTTTCTGCTGAGGGTAGACCAGGGAAGATTAGCTCTTGACATGGCAGAGGAAAGAGTGGAAAAGGCATTAGGAAGGAGTAGAACATCAGGCAAGCCTGTGCAGGCCACATCACAGGTGAAAGGCCAGAAGGCAGGTGAATTCTATCAAAGGGGAAAGAGGAGGTTTCCCTGTTAACCAGATCATAGTATCCAGAGCAAGTAATGAGTGGCAGTACAGAAAGGAAAATATGTAAAGGTTTATTTTCTTTGTTTCAAAGGCAGAGATACAGAAAGATAGAGGGATAGACAGAAAGAGATCTTCCATCCACTGGTTAACTCCCCAAATGGTCACAATGTCCAGGACTTAGTCAGACCGAAGCCAGGGCCAGGAGTTTCTTCCAGATCTCCCATGTGGGTACAGGGGCCCAAGCAGTTGCACCATCTTCCACATCTTTCCCAGGCACATCAGCAGGAAGCTGGATCGGAAGTGGAGCAGCCAGAACACAAATCAGTGCCCATACAGGATGCCAGCATTGCAGAAAGCAGCTTTATCCACTAAGCCACAATGCTTGCCCCAACAATTTTTGTATAAGACATAATCAAGGCCGATGCCAAGGCTCACTTGGCTAATCCTCCACCTGCGGTGCCGGCACCCCGGGTTCTAGTCCCTGTTAGGGCGCCGGATTCTGTTCTGTTTGCTCCTCTTCCAGTCCAGCTCTCTGCTATGACCCGGGAAGGCAGTGGAGGATGGCCCAAGTGCTTGGGCCCTGCACCCGCATGGGAGACCAGAAGGAAGCACCTGGCTCCTGGCTTCAGATGGTGCAGCGCACTGGCTGCAATGCGCCAGCCGTGGCGGCCACTTGGGGGGTGAAACAACAGAAAAAGGAAGACCTTTCTCTCTGTCTCTCTCTCTTACTGTCCAACTCTGCCTGTCCAAAAAAAAAGTAAAAAAAAGACATAATCTATAGAATTTAGGGTCAAGAATTCCAATGTCCATTTATTCTGATGAGACCTATAAACCAGATAGAGGTAAGACAAGTATTCAGATATGAGAACTGCACAGTTATTAATCCTGAAGAATCAAGCAGGAGCTAATGGACAAGGAGGACACCCCCCCATGATAGCTTTAGGGGTTCCCTGTCTAGCAGTTTTAGTGGTCCCAAAACCCAACAGATCTTAGTATCTCAAAAGATGTCTGTCTGAGCTTTCCCTCTCAGGAAGCACAGAGGGCTGGCGGGGAAGGGGCAGGATGTCAGATTCAATGGCCAGACAAGACGTTTAATTACTAACTTTCCTTTACTGAAATACACCGAGTTGAACCATTCAGCAAGAATATATGAGTTCTTTACTATAGCTTATATTTAGTATTTATTTTGGATCATCAAAAATATAAAACTATAGCTTGATAACTATTTAGTAGTCTAACATGTCTCTTGATCATGGAATATATATAATATATATTTACATTTCATGTTAAATTTCATTATATTTCATTTTAAATACTAAAATTAACATTAATACTATTTACATTGTCTAATAATAATATTCTCGCTTTTCAGGCTGTCACACACTGTAACTCAGACTTACTGTTTGACCTTCAGATTCACCTGTAACTCCTTCTTCCTTTCCATCACCCCCCTCCCTTGTAACATAATGCAATCAACTCCTTAAATCACAGGTGATGGAAATAATGTGTAGGGATACCTAGCCATTTTCCCAAATTCATAAATTCAATGGCAAGCTGAAAATTTTGGGTGGCTTCCTTCCTAATCCAGTGTTCTCAAAGGTAGCCCTTCCAGAAAATCGGCAAGAGTATCCTGCTCTGACAGTCTGACCCTTATACTCCAATTAAATATAAAAGCAGAAATGAATCTTTTCACCCAGTTGTACTGTCAAGACTAGCATAACATGACTGTCATATAAAGCTCTTTAAACCAGCCTGCCAAGAAAATATGATTGTAGAACAGAGTTTAGCATTCAGAAATATTCACTCCCCTTTCACTTACACGGATTTTGAGGGTCAAAGCTATGCATTTTTATCAGATATTTTATTATCTTTCAACCTTTGTGAAGATCAATGTATTAGAGAAAAAACTTTTTTCTCCTTTAATAACAAAGTGATTTGCTATAACAGACCTACTAATGAGAATTTTTATTACTTATTGAAAGTTCTCATTTGACAAAATGAGAAAGTTTTATGTAAAAGATAAATGCAATGTTTAAATTCTGTAATACTTTTGGAAACTAAGCATCTGGTCAAAATAGATGAGCATTTAGAAAAGGGCTAAGTGTGGAGTTCTGAATTTTTTAAAAAACATGATGTTTCCAAGAAGCACTGCAGCATGTTTCAGCAAAAATTTAAACACCAAGAATCCTGGCGTATAAATCTAAGTACCAAGGGGACTTTTAGAAGTAGATTTTTTCTGCTTATTTAAAATGTAATCTAGTTCTTGCTATAACGCCTAGTTACTAATTTTTACCCCTTTTCTGTCATTTAATGGTCCAGCAAGCTAACCAGTATTTCTCTTATATTGTTATCCCAATGGCTTTACATTAGGAGATAGCATATTGTTCATTCCAGCTTCAGTCCCCAGAAGTTTACTGAATCACATTTTGTTTAACAACTTAATTTATAAATCCCATCATTTAATAGAATGAACTATTAAAATCTTCAGGACTTTCTATTAAAATAAACCAAAATTGTAAATAAGGGAACTCAAATTTAATAGGATTAGGCTATTATTACTATTTTATCCTCCATAATATGAGCACCCATTGTACTAAATGAAAATACCTCTTTTTCCCTAAATGGTGAAAGTTAATCCTGCCTTTCTAAGAGACTCTTGAGGAAGAGAGGGTGGGATCATTTTAGCTCTTATGAAAGAGATTGACAGCATTGGTTGAACTCCGGCAGAAAGCAGTCAGCCTTCGGGAAGCATCTCTGACACCCACGCTAATACACTATAACGCTGACATGAAGCTTCCCCCAGATTCCAGAAAAGAAGGTGCTGGGGAAGGGCCTGTCAGGAGTGTAAACCTGGGCCACACGGTTCCGGGTATGGACAGCTCACAAATGGCTAGCAGAGGCTAAGTGGAGATGACTGAGCTCTTGTTCCAGATGCAAACGCTGAGCACAGCCTTCCTCAAATGAAAGAAACTTTCCCAAAAATGAGGATGTTAGTTTTCACGATAGCCTATGGGGTTTCACACTTCAGGTATTTTTCTACACAAAGCTGCTTATTTTTCTTCCTGAATTCTCAGGGCTCTGCTTTAAGTTCAGTTGTGTTTACCAGAAAGACATAAGAACAAGTTTAATGCTGTGAAAGATGTTTACTTAGAGCTATAATATGACAAGTAGAACTGAGCACAGTGCAACTGACACAGCCTATAAAGCTTTCCAGCCAACATTGGCTGTAAAATCACCAGTGAACTTAAAAAAAAATGCAAAATACAAAAATTAGACAAAAGCATATAGATGAAAACCACCTTATCAAAAACACAATCACATCTCTTGTTTTGTACTTAAATAGTGGACAAAGCTCATGGTAATCATAACTGCTGTTTTGGATTCCTTGACGTGCTTCGGCCACTTGACATTGGGTCCTTTTCTCTAGAGTATAACTTAGCCCATGTGAAGTCCTTTGTCCTGAGCAAATTCATGGCTAGGGGTAGGGAGTAAAAGTAGTTGATCCTATAAAACTTAATAAGTTAGAACACTGAAAAGTAACCTGTCTGAGTGAATTTTCTTTCCTTATACACCCAATACACATATGTATGTGAGAAACCAAAATAAAAATAGTTGGGTACTTATCCTTCTTCTCCTTCAGGTAAACTACTTACAGAAGAAATGTAAGTCAGACTATGGTCACCCAGAGCTATGAAGAATTAAATGGAAAAAGATAGATTGTTTTTAAATAGTTTTTAAATAGTACAATAATTTTGAATATCTATAGGAAATTTTTCTAGTCTAGTTAGCCTCATTCTAGAGATGTGGTGGTTTACTTTGTTTGTCAACTTGCCTCAACTAAAGGATGCCCAAATATCTGGTAAAACATTATTTCTGGGTATGACTGCGAGGGTGCTTCTGAAGAGATTAGCTTTTGATTCAGTAGACGAAGAAAAGAAGATCTTCTTTCACCCAATTTATTGAGGGCCTACCTAGAAGAAAAAGGTAAAAGAAAGACAAATTACTTCTGTGATGTCATTTGTGACTATTATAGAGTCATGAAATAATGGCAGTAGCTTCTTAGACATGGCCTGATTTTTCCAGCTTCTACTTTTCCCTCTATTTCCCTGCTATTGCTCCATTGCTAAATCCACAGTTCAGACAATGTGACCTAAAAAAAATCAAATAAAAAACAAAAACCATGATGTAGCATTTGCTTGCATAAAGCCTTTGCTGGGTGTCTTTCCATTGTCCCAAGATGAGATCCAAATTCTCTAAATGCCTCAGGAAGCCTATGGTGATCTCTCCTCTGCTTTGTTCTCTAGCTCATCTCTCCCCACTCCCCTGTCTCACCCTCTGCTCTCTGCTGCACTCAGCTTCTCTCAGTACCTCCAATAAAGTTATGCTCTTTCTTCTACCCGGCCCAGTCTTGCTTCCTCCACCAGTTATTCCATCCTTTTTCACACCTATTTTATTTGTCTAACTCCAATCTTTTATAAAGTCCCAATGTAGTCTTCAGTTTCTCTTAGAAGCTGTTCCTGAATCTCTACCATCATGGTGTCTATCACACTTCATGGCATTGTTTAGTGTGTGCCACTTCGCTGTTAGATGATTAGCACTGTGATGATTTTATGCCTCATCTCCATCATTCACACAACTCATCATGAGTGATCACCTACTATGCTCAGGCTCATTTGTAAGCACTAGGTAGATAGCAAAGAACCAGGCAAGCAAAGGCCCTGGCCTCAGGGAATTTCTATCTATAAATACAAAGAATATTTGTGAGCCACAACAGAATGAAAGAAAACAGGAGAGTGGAGAAACAAAGAAGATGCATCAAGAAGAAGAAAGTAAGAGTAAAATAAGAAAAAGCTGAGAAACATTCAAGGTGAAGATGGAAAGGACTCTTAGAAATCCAGGTTGATCTTAAAAAAAAAAAAAGAAAGAAAAGAAAAAGATTCATTGTATATATTTGAAAGGCAGAGTTACAGAGAGAGAAGGGGAAAGGCAAAGAAAGGGAGAGATCTTCGATCCTCTAGTTCATTCCCCAAATGACTGCAATGGCCAGGGCTAAGCCAGACTGAAGCCAAGATCCAGCATCTTCTTCCCATATGGGTTCAGGGGTCCAAGCAGTTGAGCCATCTTTCACTGCTTTCTCAGGTACATTAGCAGTGAGCTGAATTGGAAGTGGAGCAGCTGGGACTCAAACCAGTGTCCATATGGGATGCTGGCATTTCAGGAGGCAGCTTTACCAACTATGCCACAGTGCTGGCCCCAAGGTTAATTTTTTCAAAAACCCCACTCTACAATGGGTAAACCCTCTTTTTAAGACTGTACTTTACCATTAGCTTGTGACATTGTTGGAAGACGATGGAAATTGTTTCTTGGTTCATTCTACTTGCGGTCAAGTGCATCCAGCTCCTGTCCTCTTGCACCACTCAGCACTCCAGGGATGTCCTCCAGAGCCATCTGCTGTCCGCAATGAGCAAGGCTTCAGAACACAAATGATACACTTAAACCTGAGAAAAATGAGCTAGAAGGCTGTTTCTAAAAGTATTGCTTTTCCAAATGGTATTCACTGGAAAAATCTGCTACAAAACAGTGAATGTATTATACAAGTAAAATTAGACCTTTCAACCTACTCTGTGTGATGCACGGTTGCACACACTGACTGCAGGTGATTCTGCCAGAATTAAAGTGATTTTATTTTTTTATTACACATTTAGTGCAAAAGGTCATAAGAGAGATTTAGGATCCCTGTCATCCTTTTACACTTAAAAAAAGAACTTATTTATACCACTTCTTACCACAAGCTGCAGATCTTTAAGCCACAACCGAACTAGTACAAAAACAAATGAGGAAAGCAACCAAATTATTTGATTTTGCATATAGAAATAGTGACAAATGCAACCCAAATTTTAGAAGTAATCTTTTAGAAACACATTTCAAGTGATGATGACATTGTAAATTCCTATGGCCTGTCAATCTAAATATCTAACCAAGCCTCTAATTCCATGACCATTGCTGATGTCTCCAACTTCATGGCCATCAGTTTCCTCCTTGGAAACCAAGCAGCAGCAATTTCAAATAGCTTGCAACTCCTTGGATACATGGTGCTATTCCACTCCTCTGTGCCTCTAACCTCATTAATTTCTCTGAATGGATACCCTGGCCTCCTTCTCTTCATAGTCAAACTTATTTTTCTACCCTACCAAAACAATACTGCTTCTGAAAAACTGTTTCTCCCTCCCTCTCTCTCTCTCTCTCTTTCTTTCTCTCTCTCCTTCTCACTCCCTCTCTCACTCTGTCTGCAGCCATCCCAAAGAGCTGCTAGCACGCCCACACCCTCCCCCCGCCTTTTTTTTGGCCACCAGCACAATCTGGTAGAGACTTTGTTAGAGGCCTCACCCTCTGTGCTGCCATTATTATTTACATCATTGTCTCTCCTGCTCTAATGTGATCTTGCTGAGGACAAGGACTCCTGTGACTGTAGCACCTGACATGAGAGAAGTATCCTGAAAATGTGTAATCAATCAATGAATGAATGAGTGAATGATTGCTATCTATGATTTTCAATGCCTCTCTGATGATGCCCAATATGAACTGAAAATTCAGACTAAGAAATTCTCCTTCTTTTCCTTTCCTTATCATTAACGAAGTTCACAATAATGACTAAGAAGGAACTGAAAAGTAAAATGTGAATTCCTCTTACATAGCATGGTTCCAAGACTGCTGTTCATTTTACATCATTTGCCTAATTCATCCCATCCAGTCATCCCTTCAGCAAATAATCATTAAATTCCTATTATAGTCATAGCACCATGCTAAATACTGTAAAGTAGATTATAAAGAATAAAAGACCTTCCAAGGTTTTTATAACCTTTCTGGGGAGACAGTATTCCTGCCTTATTCACAGGAGATATATCCAAGACCCCCAGTGTATTCCCGAAAAACAAAGATAGTACAGAACCTATTTTTCCTAAGTGTTCATGCACGATAAAGTTCAATTTATAAATTAGACACAGTAAGAGACTAACAACAATAACTGATCATAAAATACAACAATTAGAGCAATAAACTATAATAAAATTGCCAACATCACTACTCTTTTACTTTGAGGTCATTACTAAGTAAGATAAGGATGACTTGAACACAAACACTGCAATCCCATGATAGCTGATTTAATAACTACAGTGGTTACCCAGAGGTGTACCACGGGGTGCCTTACACTGAACAAAGGGATGATTCACGTCTCACATGCAACAGACAGCAAGTGTCACAAGAAGGCACAAGAGGAGCAGTTACTTTAGTCATGAGGAAATTAAGATCTGAAGGACTGATAGGCTTTAGAAAGGAGAAAAGTTAAGAAGACAGCACTCCGTGTTGGAATAATGGAATGAACAAAAGTTCAACTGCGAATATTCTCAACTGTGAATGTGAGAATAAGTAAACTGTTGGCCATAGTTTATTCACTGTATGCCAACTATAAAGCCTATTCAAAGTACTAGCATTCTAACAATTCAGCCAGTAATTTTTTTTGTTATTTTCAGATCCAGTTACTTCCAAACTCTTATTTTTAAAGTTCTGGTACACCTTTGAGTGTACGTTCCTAAGACCTATGCTTCCCATAGAAAAATGCTTCCTCAGTCTTCCAAAGATGGTTCTCTCTCCTCTGTTGAAGGTTCATCAGTCTCAGCAGCTGCTTCCAAACTGACTGCTTCTAAAGATGCCATTATGTCATCTTGTCTCTCCTCTTAGGATTACACCCAGAGCTTGCCTTCCTGACAATGGGTAATTTGAGGTCACAGTTCCACTCTGAACTCATGTATCATAACATGACATGTGACAGCTGCGAAAGAAGACCTGATTCTCAGATATGTCCGATCAAAGCACCATGGATCTGTCAGGATTAGTGTGATGAAATGTAAAAAGTGCCTATGGGCACACAGTGCCACAGAAACAACTAAGTTCTGTACTAACCCCTTCTATGTTTCCTTAGACAGAATGAAGGTTGTTCCTTCTGTTTTAAATATGTATATTAACAAGCCAGAGAATATTAAGCCTTCGCATGAACTGTAAGATCTCCAGCCCAATCCCCTCAATTTACAGAAAAATCTGTAACTTGCCCAAGATCACACAGCAAACTAGTGAAAAAAGAGGGGCGAGAAGCCAGGTGTCAGCTTCACAGTGTTTTCTTTCTCCACAGTGCATACTATTTCTCCAATATAAGCACCCTGGACTTATGAGAGTAACCCCTACCGTGTACCACAAGTCCTACATGCTTTCTCTCCCTTTAGTTTTTGAATATAGGTATACATTTTCAAACAGGATTTGCTAACAACACTAGCATAGTCTGCCCTCCATATTCATGGGTTTTGGCATTTGAAAATTCAACCAACTAGGAAACAAAAATATTCAGAAAAAATATGCACCTGTGCTGAACATGTACAGACCTTTTTGCCCCCTTCTGATTATTCCCTAAAAAATAAATTGGCGTTGTATTAGATATTGTAAATAATCTAGAGATGATATAAAGTATGTGAGAGAGCATGTATTTAGGTTACAGTGCAAATACTGTTGTCATTTTATATAAAGGAGTTGAGCATCCATGGATTTTAGAATCTATGGGGGTCCTGGAACCAGTCCCCCTCAGAAACTGAAGGATGATCATATAAATACAGGATGCCTCACTTTATACAATTCACTTTTCTAATGATAGTATCTAAGTTCTTCCCAAATAAATGGTATCTAACCACGGATGGAGATGGTGTATTAGTCTGGATTCTCAGAGAAACAGCCAGTACGGTATACACAGATATATGAGGGGGCTTATTTTGGGAACTGATCCTTGCACTTATGGAGGCGGAGAAGTTCCATGATATATCATCTGCAAGATGGGGAACCAGGAGAGTTGCTGGAGCAACTCCATGTGAGTTCAAAGGCCTGAGAATGTGGAAGGAGGACAGGGATGGCAGGGGGACACTAAAATAAGTCTTAAGAGTCCAAAGGCCCAGGAACGAGAGCTCTGATGTCTAAGAACAGGAGAAGATGGACATCCCAGCTCCAGGAGAGAGAACAAATTGACACTCTGTCTTTTGTTTTGTTAACCCACATTGTGGCCTAGCTTCTTTACTCAATTTTCTAATTCAAGTCTCTTCCTCCAGAAACATCTTCACAGCCACACCCAAAAACGTTGTTTTGCCAGTTCTCTGAATATCCCTTAACACAATCAAGTTGACACATACAATGAACCACCAGAGATGGTGCAAGTATTAGTCACTGCTTTTTATCAATAGTATTCTCACAATGCCACATGATAAGAAAACAAAGTTTTTACTATCTAGCATTGTGCATCAATTTGAGGCCATTTAGATAAAAATATTTTGTAAACTCTCAAAGATTATGTATCTGAAGAATTATTATTAAAGATTCAATACTAACAAAAGCCAGTAGCCTGAAACCATTAATCCCTCTTTTCCTTCTGTGACTTGTATGGTACATTTTAGAAAACTGTGTTACTTTTGTGCTAATATATATATTGTCAGTGAGAAGCTTTTAAAAACTTCATTAAAATGCACTGGAGAGGGAGAGCTGGGGTAGCTCATCTTCTGCAGTGCTGGACTAAAAAGAGAGAAAGAATAAAAGAGACAGATAGACAGACAGATGCTTGGGAAGAGCACTGCTGTCCAGAGAAGAATGGGAACAACATCTGTAACTGTAGTATTGTCAGCTGTCCCCCAGGACTTTACCATATTGTACATTTGCAAAGCCATAACGAGTAAAAGGTTGTTTTAAAAACCTTGTCTATACTTGTCAGCAGTGTTTTAGGATATCTATACTCAGATACAATGGCAGTCCTCATAGTAATGTATATGTTTAATTTTCCCACATTATAGTAACATTGTGCTATGCATTATCTGCCTTAGAGGATAGAACAGAAAATCTAATTTAACAGATATCCCCCAGAATAGTGTCACTCAATGATGTAGCACCTATGTTCTCATAGAAAGGGAAGACTGAGAAATAGATGGTAAAGAATTATTTTCAGGAGCAATTTAGGAGGAAGCAGGTGAAAGGGATCCTAATTCTTGAGACTTTTAATATACACGCTGTTTTTATTAGGGGGACAAAAATTAGCATTCGCTGAGCTTCTGATACATTTAAACAATGCATAAAAATGCAGGGTAGTTTCAAGTATGTAGTGTGAAGAGAGGAGAATGAGACTGTCTTGTTAAGAATTTCTTTAACCAAGGAAAACGAAGCTGGTGGTTTAGCTATTCATGTTTACTTGAAATCACTTCTCATCCGTTCCTATTCTTTTTGAAAAATACCTTCTAAAATAGGTTCCAAAAGTAGATAATTGTTTATTTCATAATCAGAACAGGGAGTTGGGTTACAGTAAAAGGAGGAGTGGGTGGGACAGCAATGCCTGCAGGACAAGGAAGATAATGGAAATAGGTCAGATGTATCTGATGAAAGACTGGGCGAGAGGATGCAGCCGTGGAGCCCTGGGTAGTTCATGCCCTGTCTAAAGACATTTAAGATTCACTTACTTAAAAAAAACAACACTAAAAGCCTTGAAAAATTCAACTGCAGGCCTGTTTCAGTCCAAAGCCAACCAGTCGGTGAGCTCTGGATTCATAAAACCCAAGCCCCTAGATTTCAGTGAACACCTATAGAAATGCCTTCAGTATAAGCAATGAACACCTGGGACAAGGGGGAAATGCCAACAAGTCTTTGTCTTATATAAAATTATTTGAAAAGATTAGTTCCATGTATTTATTACCTAAAACATTGCCATTTGCCACAGATTTCTATAATGCATATCATCCTGTCAAAATTGGTATGATCTTAGTCCATTTTGTGTTGCTATATCATAGTACCTGACATGTAAATTTATAAAGAACAGAAGATTTAATTTTTATTTGTTTGTTTGAGAAGCACAGACAGAGCTCCCACTTGCTGCAAGAACAGAAACTTTTCTTGCAGTTCTAAAGGTGGGAAGTCGGAGGTTGAGGGACCCACATTTGGCAAGAACCTTCTTGTTGCCCATTTCATCCCAGGGCAAATGGGTGAGAGAACATGAGAGAGAGAAGGGAGGGGGGTCCTGACTCATGCTTTTATCAAGAGCCCACTCCCTTGATAACTAATCCACTCCACAAATTTAAATACATAAATTAAGGACACAAAAACAGTACCTAAATGCCTACTATGTGCCAACAGCTAAGAAGTACTTTATGTATATTAACTCATTTAGCAAATGTTACCTAGAAGCCAAATTATGAGAAGTTTCTCCTTTGTGACTGTAAATGAATTCATTCCATCATTAATCCTCAGTCTGTCTTCAGCTGAGGACGGGTGGTATCCTCGTATTTTAGAACAGGGTAAATCCTCTCAAAGTGCCACAACGCTGCTCTAGATGAGATGAACCTCAGTGAAAGAGGGGTGTGCATGCTGTTCTCTGAGAGGGGAGGTGGGAGCCGTTTTAAGAGGTCTGTACAATATAGCCTAACTCTGCACTAGAATTTGTTGTTTTGGGAATGCAAACTAAGAAGAAATGCTTAAGACGTGGGCTTATTTTTCATGATCAGTGATTAAGAGAAAGATGACTATGCCTTTGGGGAAGGCTGTCTGCGTAACCAGAATCTGAGATATCTTTCTGTGAATCACTGTGTCTTCCCCATACATACAGTGGACTGGGCAGAGGGCCCAGCAGCGCTGTTCCCTGCACGAATGCTGCTGAAACCAGATGACCTCTCACAGAAAATACCACTGAAATGAAATAGTAAGATTGGAAGTCCTTCCACATGAATTCCTTCTTTTTCTGTCATGAATAAGACCCCATATTAAAACTTTTCCAAATAACCAGTGGTAATGCATTTAGAGTTAAGAAGCAAAAGCAGAGAGAGAGAATTGATGTCTTGGTTCTATATCTTTCCAAGATATCCTAGATATCCATGCTACTGCCTTCTTTAAAAAAAAAAAAAAAGGTAAAGCCAGTGCCACAGCTCACTAGGCTAATCCTCTGCCTGCGGCACCGGCACCCTGGGTTCTAGTCCCCGTTGGGGCGCCGGATTCTGTCCCAGTAGCTCCTCTTCCAGGCCAGCTCTCTGCTGTGGCCCAGGAAGGCAGTGGAGGATGGCCCAAGTGCTTGGGCCCTGCACCCGCATGGGAGACCAGGAGGAAGCACCTGGCTCCTGGCTTCGGATCAGCGCAGCGCACCAGCTGTGGCGGCCATTTGGGGGGTGAACCAACAGAAGGAAGACCTTTCTGTCTCTCTCTCTCTCACTGTCTAATTCTGCCTATAAAGAAAAGAAAGAGAGAGAGAGAGAGAGAGAGAGAGAGAGAGAGAAGAAAAGAAAAGAAAAAAGAAAAAAGTATAAAAACAGGTATTTACATTACTCTACCTCTTGCTACCTCTTGCTAACCACTCAGGGTGATCACTATGACCACTAACTACTGGCCAAGGATGTAATCCAAGAGAATGTCTGTCAACCTTTCTGTCAGACTGTCAGCTGACACAGTCAGGTACCCACTTGTGTGGTCTGTCTTATTACAATTTAATGGAAACTCAGGAACTGTAGGCAAGTGGTAACACACATTAGAGTTTATTGTTTTACGGTGATTAAAATCTGAAATCCAAGACTCAAAGTGTTAGGATTTTTCCACAGCCATACAATAAATTATTTTTATTATTTATTTATTTACTTGAAAGGCAGAGTTACAGAGAGGCAGAGGCAGAGAGAGAGAGGTCTTCCATCCACTGGTTCACTCCTCAAATGGCCACAATGGCCAGAGCTGGGCCAATCTGGAGGCAAGAACCAGGAGCTTATTCTGGGTCTCCCACACAGGTTCAGGGGCTCAAGGACTTGGGCCATCTTCCACTGCCTTCCCAGGTCATAGCAGGGAGCTGGATCAGAAGTGGAGCAGCTGGGACTTGAACTGGTGCCGATAGGGAATACCAGCACTGCAGGTGGCAGCTTTACCCACTATACCACAGCACGGATTCCAACATAATGAATTCAATATAGTTACATCTCACTTACAATTTGCAGTTTATAAAGAAAAATATTTAGTCAAAATTGCCCTTGGACATTCTTTAAATATATATTCTTTACTCATTGAAGTTTGACTACTACAGAGATAGATTGAAGAAATAAATCAAAGGAAAGTCTTCAGGCAAATTACTGTCTATTCAAACCATTCGCCTTTAATTTCTTTTAAAGTTTATTTACTTATTTGAAAGACAGAGTTAGAGAGAGGGAGTGACACAGAAATAAAGAGATTTCTAGCTGCTGGTTTACTCCCCAGATGGCAGCAACAGTCGGATCCAGGCCAAGTCAATGCCAGTAGCTAGGAACTCCATCCTGGTCTACCATTTGGGTGGCAGGGATCCAGGAACTCAGGCCATCCTCCACTGCTTTCTCAAGCTCATTAGCAGGGAGCTGCATTGCACATGGCACATCTGGGACACAAAGTGATGCTCATATGGGACGCTGATACTGCAGGTGGTAATTTAACCTGCTGCACCACAACACCAGCCCCCACCATGTACCTTTAGAATAACTATTAAATCTGGTGAATGAAAATTAGACAAATACCTGGAAAATGTTCCTGCTTCTCTATGGAATTTTTCTATTCGGCTTCCTTGTTAAGCCTCCATAACCTTAGTACATATCAGGTGATTAGTCACTCCTCTGAATATTACAGGGTTGGGTTCTAAATCCTAGTTGTTAAGTGTACCTATAATACAAATCATCTCCAGTGCACAGGGTACACATGTATATATGTGTATAGTACTCTTAGTTCCCCTCGAAACACTTTTTGCAGCTTCAACCAAATATCTACTTATTAGGTAACCAATGTATATATGATTTGAAAAACAGTGGGAAAAGAGGCTTACTAATAAGGGTTCCAGTAGCAGTCTAGTTTGCTTACTTCCTATTTCTTATCTTTCTCTCTAAGAGGGGAGATGTTAGTACATATGGCTCTTGAGCTACATTTAATCATTTTAATTAGCATCTTTGGTAACTTTTTTCTCTTTCATAACCATATGGTAAAGCAACATGTAATGTTCCAATGATTGTGATTTCAAAATTAAAGTACTATTTGTTCATTCTGGAAACCTGAAATGAACATCTTGGAGTTGATGCGTTGAGGAAAAATACCCTAGTGCATTATTTCTATCTATGACTCAAGATCTTGGACAAAAACATGCAGGTGAGATTAACTCCCAAAAAGCATAAGGTGGTGCATCCAGTTAAGAAGAAGAAGGACTGGGCTTCTGCATCTCCGCTCGTGGAGGAAATAGGAAGAGAGGGATAGTTTTATGGGCCTCTGCCTTTCTGCCTCATCTTGGAATTATATATGAAACTGTATTCCTAGGTAGCCTTGGAAAAGAAGATTTGGATGGAATGCTTGCTTCTCTCTATCACGTACATGCTCAAAATTATTAGTTTGTGCAGCGTCAGGTTCATGCTATCATGCATTTTTGTTCATTACAATCGTATTTCCTACTTTCAACTTTTGTCCCACTTTTTCCTATTTTTTTTCATTCCAGCTCACAATTTTTATTTCAAGATAATTCTTGGAACAGAGTTTGAAATAACAGTGTACTGTTCATTTTGCAATGTTATTTGAACAAAATACTTGGAAAAATATTATGGCTTTTTAAAGGGATAGCATATTTGTTTCTTAGGGTTTCCTTGATAAAATACCATGGACTGGGTGGCTTCAGCAACATTTCTCCCAGTTCTGGAAGCCGGAAGTCCAGAACCAAGGTGTCAGCAAGCTTGGCTTCTCTTGAGGCCTCTCTGTGGCTGCCGGATGGCTGCCTCCTTCTGAGGATATCCTCACACAGCTTCATCTCTGTGCCCACACACCTTCTCCATCTTCCTATAAGGACTCCAGTCATGTTGGAGTGTGGGCCTATCCCAGGGCTTCCTTTAACCTTAGTTAGCTTAAAAAAAAAAAAAAAAAAAAAAAAAACAAAAACAAAACAAAAAAAAAAAAACCTATCTCAAAATATAGTCACACTGGAGGTTAGAGGTTAGAGCATCCACATTTGAATGTAGGGGGACCACAATTCAGCTCACAACAGGTAACAGTGCTATTAATCAAATACTCTGTAATATCTTCCCCTTGTGGAGAAAATAAAATCTTATGAAGGATAGTGATAGCATTATCATTGACATGTGATATCAAGTTATTTGAAAGAGGAATTTATGTGGCTCATTCACATGAAATAGGAGATATCATTTATAAGTGAATGAATATAAAATAACCGCTAACTCTGGGATTGGCCTATCTTAATAGAATTCACAAAGATTCAGCAAAGGAACATCCTGGCAGACCAGCAGTTCACACTTCCACACACTGTTTGTGGCCAAACAAAGAAAGATCCAGAGCCAGAAAGGCCAGTGGGACTGTGGCTCTTGCATCTATTCTGGGGTCTATCTATAGCTTTGGTCTTAATTTCCTGGAAATGTGGCTTCCATATTTGAAACAAATCTGAGTCTTGTGTGACATCAGTATGCAGAACCACAGATTGAGATACTTGAGCCACAAGCATACAAATAAAGGATGCTGTAATATCAGTGTGCAAATACAAGCAGGGGTGTCCTTGCCCCCTCATAAAGACTACACCAGTTGGTTTCAGAATATTTCTGTATATTTAGTTACATCATTTATACTGTTCTAATTTCTGAATTTTTTAATGCCTTGGATGAGGGCTGTTAAATTTAACAACTAAAAACATAGGTTGCCCAGGTATTGAAACCCAGGTATCAAAAACCCAATTGAATATTTGGCACCTACTTATACAAAATAATCCCTTTATGGCACATGCTTATTCTGAAAAGACACTTGTTATTTATCCAATGCTAATTGGCTGTGGCAGCCCAACTCTGAGTTCAGGAATAAATCCCACAGCAGGCATTGGGTACAGCAGTTCAGATACCATTGATACACCTTTGTTCCTTATCAGAATTCCCCGGTTCGAGCCCTGGCTCCACTTCCAAACTCAACTTCCTGTTAACGCTCTCCCTGGGAGGAAACAGGTAACAGCCTAAGTACCTGGGTTCCTGCCTCCGGGGAGGGAAACCCAGACTGAGTACCAGCATCTTAGCTTTAGTCTGGCCCAGCCCCAGATGCAGCATGCATTTGGGGAGGAAGCCAGCAGATGGAAGATCTCTCTTTCGATCTCTCTCGCTCTCTCTCGCTCTCTTTCTCTCTCTCATTCTTTCTGTCCCTTCACTCCCCTCCCCAACTCCTTTCAAATAAATGAAAAAAAAATTTTAAAAGAATGAAACTTCTCCTTTTGCAGTTCCCTGGACTTCCACATCCTCTTCAGCTGCCATCACCAACTTTGTAAATTCAATTTCCAGGTCTTCATTTGGTGCTGTCGTTAACTTCTACCCCAAAGCATAAAATATCTAGCGTTCAGGATCCCTTTCATTATGCTGCTGTGATACATGGTTGTAAATCCTCTGTGTCAAGAAACAAAAGTTCATGTCACGGAACTTTTCACCCACACTGAAGTATTTACATCTTTTTAGCAATGCTTTATAATGCTACCTAAAGAG